>NC_062539.1:11951209-11996209 GCF_022655615.1 Tachysurus fulvidraco
TTATTAGCACCGTTAAAACAATTCACATCAACAATTCAAAAACCCATACAACTACAACGGCTACACGCCGGCTCTCTTCTTCAATCTTCAGGATTTCGACGCTTTACCGCCACCAACTGAACTGGAGTGTGGGGCCGCAAAGAGCCCGCGTCAGGAGTAAGTGAGCGCTCTCTCTCTCTCTCTCTCTCTCTCTCTCTCTCTCTCTCTCACTCACACACACACACACACACACACACACACACACACACACACACACACACTGCATTTACAACATATGCTGTACAAGTTTATCAAGACTGGCTTTACACAAGTTCTTGAAGCAGTCGTGGAATTGATTGGACGAATAAAGAAATAAATGGATTCAAATGATAAACAATTATAGTTAATGAGCCAGTAAGAGGGGAGTAAAATGAATAGAATACTTTTATTATCAAGAGAAGATTAAATAACTTTATGGCCAAAAAAGTTTGTTCAAAATAAAAAGTAATTCAAAAGAATAAATAAAGTTAAAAAGGAATGAATGAATGACGGAAGACAGAACGTGAAAAATACTTTGCAATTTGGGCATGAATTTGTGTTGACTGATTTGTTCTTGATTTTGTCATATGTGTCTCTCCACGTTGTCTCTGTGTAATAAAAATTGAATGAAAGATGAAGTGGGTTTTGCGTCGTAAAAGTCGCAGCGGCCGCTTTTGAAAGCGGAGGTGAAAAAGCTTACAGCACCTGGTATTCCCAGGCGGTCTCCCATCCAAGTACTAACCAGGCCCGACCCTGCTTAGCTTCCGAGATCGGACGAGATCGGGCGTTCTCAGGGTGGTATGGCCGTAAGCGAAAGAGTCCCTGCACTACAGTCCCTTTATACTGCATGCTGTTCGAAGGCGTCTCTTAAACAGCATACACTTGCTTATCGATGTGCTGCCTTTTTTAAACAGGCACCTTCTCTCTCACTCTTCTTGCTTCATCATAATGCCACATACACGCCTTACAAAACTCATACAACACATCAACTTGCTGCCACTCAAACAACCGTGACTGTGCACAGTCTATTTACAACTCATTACACACATACTTTTCTTACATCACTTATTAGCACCGTTAAAACAATTCACATCAACAATTCAAAAACCCATACAACTACAACGGCTACACGCCGGCTCTCTTCTTCAATCTTCAGGATTTCGACGCTTTACCGCCACCAACTGAACTGGAGTGTGGGGCCGCAAAGAGCCCGCGTCAGGAGTAAGTGAGCGCTCTCTCTCTCTCTCTCTCTCTCTCTCTCTCTCTCTCTCTCTCTCTCTCTCACTCACACACACACACACACACACACACACACACACACACACACACACACACACACACACACACACACTGCATTTACAACATATGCTGTACAAGTTTATCAAGACTGGCTTTACACAAGTTCTTGAAGCAGTCGTGGAATTGATTGGACGAATAAAGAAATAAATGGATTCAAATGATAAACAATTATAGTTAATGAGCCAGTAAGAGGGGAGTAAAATGAATAGAATACTTTTATTATCAAGAGAAGATTAAATAACTTTATGGCCAAAAAAGTTTGTTCAAAATAAAAAGTAATTCAAAAGAATAAATAAAGTTAAAAAGGAATGAATGAATGACGGAAGACAGAACGTGAAAAATACTTTGCAATTTGGGCATGAATTTGTGTTGACTGATTTGTTCTTGATTTTGTCATATGTGTCTCTCCACGTTGTCTCTGTGTAATAAAAATTGAATGAAAGATGAAGTGGGTTTTGCATCGTAAAAGTTGCAGCAGCCGCATTTGATAGCGGGTGTAAAAAAGCTTACAGCACCTGGTATTCCCTGATGATGGCCTACAAAACCAAAAATGGACCAGCTCCCTCTTACCTCAAAGCCCTCATCACTCCTCGCACTGCACCCCACACCCTCCGATCTACCAGCACTGCTTGCCTGGTTCCACCATCTCTCAGTCTAATAGGCAAGTATACAAGACTCTTCTCTGTTCTGGCACCAAGGTGGTGGAATGAACTTCCCCTAGAGTTCCTGACAGCTGAGTCACTGGCCATTTTCAAGTGGCTGTTGAAGACCTACTTATTCAGGAAACACTTCAACTAGTACTTCTTTCCTTATCTTTTGCATAAAAAAACACAAGCTTTGACACTTTTTCATTGTAAATTGAATAAATGTTTTAAAAACCCATGGTATCTTAAGTATGTAACCTAGTGAGCCAGCATTATTGTATTCAATGTTAGAGATTTTAGCACTTATGTACGTCGCTCTGGATAAGGGCGTCTGCCAAATGCTGTAAATGTAAAAGTAAATGTAAATTATACACTAAATTAAAAAGGATCTGCCAACTCGCTCCTAAGTGACACTAATAAGTTGAAAAGGTCTGTTAGGGGTCGCCACAGTGAATCATCTGTTTCCACCCATTTCTATCCTTGGTATCCTCTACTCTCGCGACAATTAACTTCATGTCCTCTTTTAACACATCCATATGTCTCCTCTTTGGCCTTCTTTTTGACCCTTTTACCCAGCAGGTCTATCTCGAACCTCCTTCTACCAATATAACCATCTGCATCCTCTGTACATGTCCAAACTATCTCAAACTAGTCTCTCTGACCTTGTCCCCAAAACAGCCAACCTGAGCTGTCCCTCTGATGTGCTCGTTCCTAATCCAGTCCATCCTCGTCACTCCTCAAGAGAACCTAAACATCCTCATCTCTGCTGCCGCCATCTCTGCCTCATGTCTTCACTGCTACAGTCTCTAACCCATACAGCATAGCTGGTCTCACTAGTGTCTTGTACACATTTCCTTTGATTCTTGCTGACACTCTTCTGTCACACAACACTTCTGACACTTTTCTCCAACCACTCTAACCCACCTGCCCTCGCCCCTTGAACTCTTTTCCACAAGCCTTGCCTCGACTGCAGTCATATTCCTCTCACACATATCTTCAACTACTCTGATGTACTTTTACGCCACTCCTGACATCCTCATAGAGTACCAGAAGAAACATGAGTGAAAAATGGCTTTCCCTAATTGTTGTTTAGTAAATTGAGCCACATAAAGGATTTTCCATGTTACTCGTTTAAAACAAACAATTATTCAGCTTGTTGTCTTCAGATATTTTGTACAATTTTAAGTATCTGTGAAATTAAAATAACAAGCTTTCTTTTGTAATACATCAAAATTTGAAAGTGAGTTTTTTAAGGGATGACCTTATGTACACCATTTTGTCATTTAAGGCCAATTGGATGGAAGCAGGCAGGAAACAGCAAATTTCACATTGAAAACTTTTCTTTTAAGCATTTTTACTTTATCAGTACTAGAACTGAGAAATGGAAGTGAAAAGGTCTGAGATTTAAAGACACACTAAAAGTTAGTTTGTATGAAATACACTCCCTGGAGAATAATATATACAACTAGAACATACATTTCCTGAAGAAAATGTGAATGGTGCTTGCATGTGGCAAATTCTCCTCAACGTGCTGAGTGTTTTGATATGCCACATGTCCATGTTGTGCTAAATTTTGATTTTCACGTGACATCACGTGACGTCACATGACGTGACCATAATACACGTGAGGCAGTTCCCTTCATTGTGCTGAATGTTTGATATGTCTCCTGTCCACATTGTGCAAATTATTTATTTTGTTAATGTGAAATCATGTGACATCAAGTGACTTCATCAAATTACACGTGAGGAAGTTCCCCTCATTGTTCTGACTGTTTTTATATGTCACATGTCCATGTTGTAAAAAGTTTTTTGATTTTGCATATATTGGGGGCGGGGCTGCGGCACAACCGGAAGGCCAGTTGGTACACCAATTTAAAAGTTTGTTCAGAGTATCACCCTAAAGGAGCTGGCCGAGTTTGGTGTAGATAGTTCAAAAGCTTGCCGAGTTATAAACATAGAATGGGAGTCTATGGGAAAAAAGGCCACTTTGAGACCCGGTACCGGAAGTACCAGTACTCAGATCGCTTAGAAAAGTCATAGCACACCTCTCCTCAATGAGCAAATCAATTTGACACCTCATTCATGGGTCTAGGACAAAAGCTGCGGGACAAGTTACGTGCCGAAATTTTATCCGGAAGAGTATGCACAACTAGAACGGTACATTTCCTAAAGAAAATGTGAATGTGCTTGCACGTGACGTCAGTTCCCCTCATCGTGCTGAGTGTTTTGATATATGACATGTCCATGTTGTTCTAAATTTTTGATTTTGCAAATTTTGGGGGCGGGGCTACACGTGACGTCAGTTCCCCTCATCGTGCTGAGTGTTTTATGTTGTGTAACTGAGATATGGTTTCTTCATATTGCAATATGGTTCATAAGGTGCACTACATGGTTGCTAGGGTATGGCTGCACAGTTACTATGGTTATATTTGCAGACTAGTTTCTCACCTGCAACAAAAGAGCACACCTGAAAATCCATTTATCTTTTCCTGAAACAAGTAATTGTTGAAATTAACATGAAAAAAAAAGGAATAAATGCTGTAGAAGTGCAGTTCATTATTAGTTCATGTTAAGTAATGTGGTAACTAATGTCAACTAATGAACCTTTATTATAAAGTTTTAGAAAAAAAAAAACTGTCCATGTGTGGATTCGAACCATGCGGTTTTATGTATTAATTCATTAAAATGAGGAATGGCGCGTCTAACAATACCCAAGCTTTATTATATTAAAGTCATTCTTATCATTCTTTGTGATATACGTGTCATATGTTTAAAAAATAATTATGTAATGTGAGGAGACAAAGAAAAAATGCGCTTAATTTTAATTAATAGGTGGCTCTTAAAAGAGCCGTTGCTGCTTTTAAAAGGACATTAGTTTAAAGTGAAATAAAAAATTATAAAAACTACACTGATAGTTGAAAACAACAAAAAGTTATACAAATGGCAAAAACAACAGCATATGTGACCGCCGTGCTGTCCAAGGCACGCCACCAACTAGTTTTAAGCATTAAATACACGGTTAAATGTTATATTGTTTGAAAGCTTAGACTCTCGGGATTTTATTACGCCCACACACAAAGCATTATATTATTTATAGCCATCATACTAATTTAATCCAAGTTGATAGTCACCGGAAATAGGCGGCGCTTACCTTTCGTCACTGGGGTAATATTTTCCAAAACAAATGCTTGTAAAAAATCCCCAAGAGTCTAAGGAACTGGAATAAGTAAGCCTTTTAATCCAAAACGCGTTTCTGGCCGAAATGTGTAAACAACAATCCACTTCCGTCCTTTGTTTTCGGCTCTCACTTTATTTTCCAAAACAAATGCTTGTAAAAAAAATCCACAAGAGTCTAAGGAACTGGAATATGTAAGCCTTTTAATCCAAAACGCTTTAATCCAAAATGCGTTTCTGACCGAAACACACAGCACTTCCGTCCTTTGTTTTCGGCTCTCACTTGTCCAAGGAGGCTTAAAAAACTACACTGAGCCGTCAGATTTGTAGTCCAGGGCCTAACGAATCAAACGAAAATCATGAAAATAGGGGGCGATCCCACAATATATATATGAGATGAAACTGAAGCTCACTTTGAAATATAGCAACAAGCTTTAAAGACCTTTACACAGATTCACTGGTGTCTGCTGCCCTCTTTTGGATGTTAGCACATCTACAGAGAGATTCCCCATTCAAGTCTATGGGGAAAAAACACCACTTTGAGCTTCCATACTGGGAATTCTGGGATTCTGATCGCTTATAAAATCCATAGCACACCTCTCCTCAATGAGCCGGTCGATTTGACACCTCATTTATGGGTCTAGGACAAAAGCTGCGGGAAAAGTTTCGCGCCGAAAAAGTGTCCGGAAGAAGAAGAAGAAGAAGAAGAAGAAGAAGAAGAAGAAGAAGAAGAAGAAGAAGTATGCAAGATAAAAAGAATGTGCTTTGCAAGTACATTAAATAGTTGTTGCTTTGCAAGCACCATTAATAACAAAAAAAAAATATCACACAATCTAAAATTTTATTGGCTTTCTCTTTGATTATGGCACGCATTTGCCTTGGTATCATTTTGAAAGGCTTACACAACATCACAACAGTTATTTTTTCTATCCAGAGTTGCATTAATTCCATTGGACCGCTGTGAAAAGTTTTCTTTGACACCATGATATCCAATGGAAGGATGTAATTTACATGCTTAGTTAAATCTTGGTGATGTTTTTTTGGCCAGGCATTGTATTCATTTATTTACTTATCAACATAAACATACAAATGTCAACAACAAAGTTTATTTTTGCTCATGTCTTCCCTCAGGTAGATAACATAAAGTCAAGTCTGTTTCTGTCAAACAATTTGCTAAAATTGACAGTGCGCGCCAAACAATAGGGTTCTGCTTGGCATTGAAGCCTTCATTCTACGTGAATAGCTGCATTAATTTTCTTATTTATTTATTTATTTATTTATTTGTTTGTTTGTTTGTTTGTTTGTTTGTTTTCAAAATAACTAACCCTATGTAATTTCCACTGGACATTATAAACAATTCCAAAAATATGTGTTGTACACTCAAATTAAATTTGAGTTAAATAATGTTTTATTTACGCCATAATAATGTTCTTAGTAACCAACCAAATTGTGAATTTTAAGTCAGACAGAAAATTAATCGATGACTGGTATTGAACTATAAAACTAAAAAAAAGACATTGAATGGCAAATAATTAAATAAATTCCACATTTTACTTATCACTTAATATTGGGGAGTGAGTAAATACATTCTCCCCGCTCTGGCAACCATAAGATAAAAAATAGTCAATCTGGCAACCTGCCGTACAAGCAGTTAAGCTTCGCACACGTTTTTGGGTTTCTGCTCCCAAACTGGGACTTTAGTCGATGGATAATAGGGACAAAATAATATAAAATGACAGACTACGGAGAGGAACAGCGGAATGAACTGGAAGCGATTCAGTCCATTTATCCCGATTCATTCACAGGTTGGAAATGTTAGCGTTGTAATGTTAGCATGCTAAGCTATCAGAGTCAGGACCTGTTTTCCAAGTTAAATAACTAACTGGGAAATATTAACAGGTCTAAAAATGAAACCAATTAGATAAAATGCAAAACATGATAAAACATTAGGGCAAGCAAACCTTAACGGTGTGTTGCATTTTTACTGTACATGTTATCTCATGCTAGCTAATTTACATGATATGTTTTAACTATTGGATCAGAGGTTTCCTGCCATAACACACCAGATTCAACTAAATCAAACAAGAAACATAAATTTACTGAGTCGAATCAGGCTTGTTGGTGCAGGAAACACTGCAGTGTGTTGTAATATTTGTATAATTACTTTAATACCTATTATGCTATACAGATTTAGTCTGTGTAGTTATCAGCTTACAGTTACAGTGATGCAGTTTGTCAGGGTTTTTAAACAGGACTATAAATTTATCATATTTTGAAACTTTTTTTTTTTATAATCTGATTTCCTCAGTTCTGTGTGAAGATCCAATAAGTTTCACCATTACAGTTTCCTCAGATGCTGGAGAGAATGATGAGAGTAAGTTATCTAAAAGTCTACTTTAATATAAAACACTTCACAAGACTACATTACAGCAAATACACCCTCTGTCTCTTAGTGATACAGGTGATGTTGAAGTTCACCTATGTGGAGAATTATCCAGATGAAGTGCCACTGTGGGAGATTCAGTCACAGGAAAACCTGGAAGACAGGGACGTTGAGGACATCTTGTCTCTGTTACAGGAGCAGGTCTGTGATGATGTCTCACAACAGTGGTTTGTGGGACTATAATGTTTAGTGTCCTGTAAAATACATAAAGTAACAGGTGTGTGAATATTAGAAGGTGGTGCATTTTTTGCAATGGTCAGGAATCTATGGCTCACAAGCCAGTTGTGTATCTCCAGTTGTGTCACCATTTACCAACAAATGAGCATTAAAAACTTAGACACATAATGTATTTTATGTTGTTCCAGCCAATGCTGGAAAAAAAAAAACAACAACAACCCTGAGTCGCATACTAGTTCAGCACCAGTCATGTGTATCATGTTGAGATCCATGCAGTCCAACTTTTCACACTGAGGAAAATTGAAGGAGTTGTACACAACTATTACCAAAAGTGAAAACATTCACTGATGCTCAAGAGGACAGATTAATACATTAAGAGCAAACAGTGTATGTAAATGATGATGAACAGGATGATCAGTGTAAATTGTTATTTGGTTTAAAGTTATTTTTAGAAGCTACATAACTACATGTTCCTGATGACAAAATAATAAGAATTTAAAGTGTGACATGAACAAAAGATCAGAAGGATTTGGGACAGTCAAAGATTTTTCATGTGTTTACAGGCAGATGAGAACCTGGGCATGGTTATGATCTTCACATTGGTGACAGCTGTGCAGGAGAAATTAAATGAAATCATAGATCAGATGAAGATCAGAAGAGAAGAAGAGAAGAATAGAAAAGAAAGAGAGGCTGAAGAGGCAGAGAAGGTAACACAGAGACATTTTAAATTGACATTTAAAGATTTGTGTGAACTGTACACCTTTATTAAAACCGTGTTAGACAGCAGTGATCATCACTGACACACCTCACACACTTCATTAGGAACACATGTTGGATGGCATTAACACTAAATTAAGTTAGCTGTAGCTCAATTTTCATTGTGGCAAAAATAAAATATAACACATCAAATGCTGTTAACTTTTGGAAGTGGAACAAATTAAATAATTTTGAATGATTAATGATATAGCAAGTTTGTCTTCATTTCATTATCTGTTTTTTTGCAGAAAGCATTTCAGGGAACTGTAGTTACAATCGAGAACTTCCTGGCATGGAAGGCACGGTTTGAGCAAGAGATGGCTGAGCTGAAGAGGAAAAAACAGAAAGAGGAGGAGCAATCGGGGAAAAACAAACTTACTGGTGAGTGTAAATAACAGGAGGCGTATAAAGCATAAAATGCTGTGTGTGGGTGGTGCAGGGCCTGTGTTTTAATTCTCTTGCACCACAAAACCGCTAAACATTTTACAATTTTTTATTTATTTTTCATAAGAGAAACACATGCAATTTACTCATTTAGATTTAGTATTGTGGAAAGTTAGCAAGGTCCTGTTGTCACTTACGTTAAAGCAGCTATACGTGGTCTTCCCCTCACCGTCCTCTCTTTATTCTCTCTCATCAGGTTAATAAGACTTGTTCATGGAATAAAATCCAAACTTGATACAAAGATGTTGGACTTAAGATGTTACAGATTTACCTCTGACAATATGCTGACACTGGACTCTTTGCTTAGATTTTAAACCTCCTAAAAACCTCTAAGTCTTTGACACTTGCACACATTTTTTTAATTAGTTTTTTTTTTTAAATTAGTAATCTGTAGTATTATTGTCCTTGTGAATGACCAGCCACAATCCTGAATTCAGCAGCAGTATGTTGTGTAAACTATGGCATTCAGCACACACACACATCACAATACAGAGTGCATAGGATTGCATGTGTCTAGTAAGTCTCATCATCCATTCAAATAATATTTAGGAAAAGCATTGAATAAACATGCTTTTCTCTTGGTTTGTGAAGTTAACCTGTCAATAAATATCAGCAAACAGATTTTATATTGTCTGTCTGTTCTAGTCTTTGTGTTGGATCGTATAATAGTCATAATTTGTTTCTTTTTGTCACAGGAAAGCAGCTGTTTGAAAAAGACCGGAACCTGGACACGTCGGATATTCAGTTCTTGGAGGAAGGTGAGGAGTTGTACATTACATTTACAGCATTTGGCAGGAAGCTGTACCCAGAGCAACTTACATCAGTGATATGAAGTAAATGATATCATTAAATAATCAATAAATACATTATTTGTCACTTCTCGCACTGCACCGATCTTCCTCCGATCTATAGCACTGCTCAACTGTTCTCACAATTCCTCAGGGTAAGAGGTAGTTATACATCAAGACTCCTTTTAGTTCTGACACCCGAGGGGGTGGAATGAACTTCCCTAGATGTCTGAATAGCTGATCTTCAAATGATGGCTGAAGGCCTACCTCTTCCTGAAATACTTAAACTAGCTTTTATTTTATATTTATATGTATTTGTTTCATGTGTATATTTAAAAAACGTGAACAGATTCGTAGGTTGATGGTATCCTAAGTCTGTAACTTAGTAACCAAGTGTTAACGTATTTATTAATACAGATTTAAAAGCACTTTTGGACGTGGCTCTAAGTAAGGCTCATCTGCCAAATACCATAAATGTACTGTTTCACTAGGTCTAGAATACTATTATGTTTGTATAGAAACTTCAGCAGTGTGGATCTGCACAATCATTTTTATATAAATAACAAAGTGCTTATTTAAAATAAAAATGTTAAAGGTACATTAAAAAGGCTTTTATAATAAATTCAATGAAAAACATGAGAAATGTTTTCAGTATGTTAGGTTTGTATCTTAGCTTAGCAATAAAGCTATAAAGCCAATGTAACTAACAAATAACAAAGTCACTCAAGTTTGGATGTGATGTTATACTCAGGTGGTTTAGCACACTCTGGCTGAAATGTTATTTAAATTCTGAATATTATTATATATTGATTGATTACAGTATTTTAATAATAATAATAATTATTATTAATACATTTGCTTGAAATCTTTTCCATAATAATAAACATTTTGTCTCATTTTTTTATTATTTTTTAGCTGGAAACAGTGTGGAAGTGGACGAGTCTTTATTCCAAGACATGGACGATTTGGAGCTGGACGAAGACGATCCTGATTTTGATCCCTTGGATTTGGGCAGTGATGACGATTAATGTTGAATCAATTAATAAAACTTTGACTAAAAATGGACATTTCTTTTAGTTTCATAGAACTACAAATAAACAGGGCTGTGTTTGAAACTGCATTCTGTTCTCAATGCAAAAAGCAAGTCAACATCAGAGTTTTTAAGACACGTCTCGATGAGCCTTATGGTGTTCAACAATATTAAACATTTCATAATAACCACCTGATCTGAGCACAAATCCCCACAGCTAGCGGAACATCGTCTTTTTTTTTTATTTGATTTGGAGAACGTAATGATTATATGGCAAAAAGGATTTGTTACTGCAGGACAAAGTTCACAGATCTAGGAGAGAAAATGTTTAATAAATAAATCAAACTTTTCTATAGCACCACCACTGGGCTAATCTCAAGCTCATCTCTTTTGCCTAATCCATGGGTAGAAATAGTACTAATCGACCAATTTCTTGTCTGTACAGCTACAGTCTGGTCTGCAGTTTTAGTGGAGAAAAAGACAGAAAAGTAAAATCTTAAGAACAAGAAGGTTCCGCGTATTATGTTCTTGGCCCTCTAATACCATTTAAAAAAATAATAGTTAAAAACTAAATAATTAATAATAAAACATTTGTTTATTATCTGATTAAAGACATGACATTCACTCATTCAAAAAAATAATCATTTAAAACAGTAAAATAAACATCAGGGAATTCTTTCAGCGTGAAATATTCTTGAGGTAATAACATGCTCCTGCAACACAAGAGAAAGATATAAACATGTTTGTGTATAAATGTAGGTAAGGGTTGTACACAGTGTAACACAAAGTGTGAGAATCTGATGGTCGAGCGAGTGTTTTTGATCAAATATGAATCTCACTAATATGATTTTTGCTTTTACTCTGCTGTACTATTTTATAAAAGAATTGACTGACCAAAAGGACAGTGTTAATTACACTTTTACTCTCAGCCAATCACAACACAGCATGCCACTTCTGGCCAATCAGAACACACTGTGATGCTGCGTTCAGACTTCATTAACACATATATGTACACTACAGTTCTGGACAGAACAGATAGCTGTTTTTACCTGTTTTTCCTCTTCAGACAGCACACCTTCCACCACTACCACTTGATACTGCTGCTTTTTAAGGTGGGTGGGAAATTTGCGCAGGCGATTAAAGTGGGAAGGGCTTGTGTTTGGATTGAGAAGCTTCCTCATTTCAGCTGGAGAGCATCCTGGATCGAACATTAGCACACACATACTGCCGTTCCTCCTCTCCTCCACACCGACTATGGTGCGGCTGTGACCTGTACACACAGTTATAGCCTCATACAGGGGTTGTTGCAGGGTGATGTAATGTGGATGGGGACTTTAGCACTACAGGGAGGTTTTTAAAGAGTGAAGTAGGGCACCTTGGTGTTGGAGGTAGATCGGTGGCAGGTTTGTCTTCACTACTCTAGGTGGAACTCTGGCACCTGTGCTGGATGGAAGGGAAAAATAATTCTTCACCCACTGGAACAGTCGTGGGTGTGTGTCACCTGGACCGGTGGGCTGGTGGAAATCTACAACGCGTGCCCTGAGTAAAGACAGCAATCACATTTTACTGCCATAAAATCAACTTAGAATCATACTATAACTAGAATCATAATATATAAATGTATTTTATTACTACTATAATGTTTTAAGATCATCTTTAAAGCTAAAGCATTTGTTAAAATCCAGATAAATGGTCTATAATCCTCATTTTAAACCAGATGCTCTGATAGCAAAAATGTTCTGTGAACGTTAGTAAGTAGGGCTACACAATATCACGCACATACCTCAGTTTGAGGGAGGTAAGTATGGTGTAGATTTCTGTGGCCCCTATCCAGGCACGAGTGCCCTTTAACCTCCCGTTGAACTGAGATGCACCCTGGGGATCGATACCCTCCACCCATGCTGCCTCGATCAGAGCCTGCACTTGTGGGATGCTGGGACACGAGTCTGAAGCACAAGATTAGAATGTACACAGCTGCTTCTATTAGATGTGATGATTATAAATACTGTGCTTTATTATTTGTGAATTCTGCTTGTTATATTGTTTTTGTTTTTCAGGTTTTGTGTGGTCTTCCTTTTCAACGCAGCTCTTTAAGATGATGAAAATACTATAAAAGCTGGATGCAGAATACAAAAGGTTACTAGTTACTTATACAATTATCTACTTATTTACTTAGCAGCAAATCCATGCTCAGGTGATTTCTTCACATACTGTGTTAGTTACCTGACAGGGTGTGTAGCATGGTGTACTGTTCAAGTCTCTGTAACGCGGACAGAAGCATCTGGAAGTTTCTGTAGCCACAGCCCCAGCCTCGGTCTCCATCTGAAGAGGAATAGTGTTCCAGTTCTGAACACAGCCACACACGAGTCCCCTCCTGACGCTCACGCTGGTAAAAGTTATACAGCGCTGACAGCAATCCTGACACACACAGAATCGGAAACAAAATGTGTCTCAAGTTCATTAATGGTTAATTAAAGCAATTCGTTCCGCCCAAACTATAGAATTGTCTCGTGATAACAGTGTGTCATACAGAAACAGTTTGTTTCTGAAACTCCTGATAAACATGTGGCTATAACAAAAAATGATTATTAGAGGTTTTTGAACCTGTGGTTCTGGTCTGGCCGTCATCCAATCCAGCAGCTAGAGTCTCCATCATCTCTAATCGCTTCATGTGAAACTCAGTTGGAGTCATGTGACCTCGGGACACAGCTCGCTCCATGCTCCTTTCCATTTGCTTACGATATCCACCACCATTATCCAGCCCAAACTGCATCTAAACAGACACACAAACATGAATACAATTTTTGTATTTTTCATTCATACCAAATCACCACTTAATAGAACAATATATAGATAGGTACATCAATAGACAGGTCGATACACAGATAGATAGATCTTTATTGTTATTACACAGTACAGCTTCTACCAAGAAATGAATCACTAATGAAACATTTTTATAGTTAGTGTAGTGTTAGTCCTGGCACTACTTAGGACAAGATTTCCGCTGACCTGTAGCTGTCTGAACTCCTCTGCCTCACGTTTAGCCTCTTCCTCCTTCCTCTTGCACTCTTCTTCCTCCTGTAGCTGCTGAGCAAATCGCAGGTCTCCATAAAAATCCCCTAGAAACACAAATACCCCAAACTTACTGATCTTCATCTCAACAGCCATAAAGAGGGGCAAAGGAGGGAGGTGGCAGGTATATCAGGTTTTAAATGAATACTTCGAGGGTGTGTGTGTGTGTGTGTGTGTGTGTGTGTGTGTACCGGCAGGGCCATTGTCCAGGTGAAGCTCCACATGTTCCTGTAGAGAACAGCTGTCATCACATGCCACCTTACACATGGGACACACATACACTGCTACTGCAACACACACATCAAAGCTCTTAATCAACTGACTTGACCAAGCCTATCATTATTAAAAAAGAAAACATTTGTCAGTTTTGTCAAGACGTTTTATGGGGAAATATCATCAATACAATTGATTCTACAAATACCGATTTGAAGACATTACCAGTATCCTTTTTGTTAGATAAGCAGTAACAGTGAAACAAGTGGGGAATTTAAGACAGGAAGTGAATACACACTTCAGCTTTCCATCAGTAATTTCATTATTTCAGAGTTCATGATCACTGTACACACCATCAGAAACAGCATGGTCCTGGAGATGAAGCTCTACATGTTCCTGCAGCATAAAGCAGTCAGTGCAGACCAGATCACACAGTGGACAAGAGAACGTTCTGCCTGTGACACACCAAAAACAAAACAAAAAACACATGAACAAATTGCACATACACTGGAGTTTTATTTAAACATTGAAGTCTTATCTGAATGTCACCTTTGCTTGGGGAGGATAGTCGCCTCTGTTTTGAAGCAAGAAGCTCCATCATATTGCTTCCTCTAGTCTTTTCATGCTTTTTACCAGGGTCACTGGTGTCTCCTGCATGTTTATGGTTCGGTTTCATCACTCCATTCTGAGTTTCTGGTGACTGGGACACAGAAGATAAGCCAGCTCCTGTCTCAGATTTACGCTTTGGATGTCTTGGCTCACCTGTAGCAGCTGTGTGTCCACTGTCCGTCTCAGCGTGTGCTGTGTTGATGTGAAAGTTCAGCTCATCGTAAGAGACACCAGAGAGTGAGCAGAGCGGACAGGACACCTCATCCTCCAGGTGTGTCAGGAGCAGATGAGTCTTAAGCTCCGAGTCACATGCCAGCTCTTCACTGCAGATCTCACACACTGGCATGTCAAAGGTGCTGAAAGACAGAACGCACGATCTGTAAAGAGTCCTGTAAACACACACTATACACTCATGACGTCATAACCAAATGTTGACGCCCAACGTAAGGTACGTAGGGGATCACACTTGCAGCATTTAACTGATACTGGCGTCTGCTTTCAAGGTGTTTTGCACCGAAAACGTTTAAAAACGGAAGTAAAATTCTGCGATCCGATGAAATGCATCAAGAAGTAATTTTACAGCACTTGCATCTGACCTGCATCCGATTTATACCGTGTTTACATTTGGCTCACAAATATCTAACAGGCTAACCCCCTATCTATCTATCTATCTATCTATCTATCTATCTATCTATCTATCTATCTATCTATCTATCTACCTATCCTCCTCTCTGTCTGTTCCTCTTTCCGTCTATCCTCTACTCGTCATTAGACGTCTAGGCTAATATCTCGTGCTTAAATAATAAAATGATTTCTGATACAGAAGAGGATGAAACTCACTCATTCAGTCTCACTTTATTTAATTCCTTTTCCGTCAAAACCCTTCTGCCGAGACGCATAAACGGTCACCTGGCACAATCACAATCACGTGACTGGTGAAGGATTAATCACGTGACCTCTGTCTGATTATTAGTTATGCTGCTTTTAAATCAACCGGAACTTGTTTAAAGGATATCAGGTGTAACTGATGTGTACTGGTTGCTGGTTTGTACACGTACGTGTAAAATATGCAGATATTTAGTGGCGTCTCTTTCTAATCATTGTTTTTTTTTTCACATTAAATTCATTATTAAAAGCACAAAATATGTCCTCGCCCCTTTTAGTCATTGTTACAAAGGGGTTTGGTGTCAAGTGCTGGATTCCGATTCGATCATTTATATTCCAAACATCTCACACAATTCATTCCCTTTATAGAATCATTACTTTAAACAATCAAAAAAAGAAAATATACAGCCGAATGTGATACTCATTGATATTAACTTCCTGTCTGCGTCTTTTACTGTACTGGAAAGTTCAGAAGACAGCATTAATAACACGATAATAAAACATCACTAACAGCACAATAGTGAAACACAAGCGTCACTGACCGCAATACGGGCGCAGAACGAAACAGGAAGAAACGTCGGAAGTAGCACCGGAAGTGAGGTTTAAGAGCCGTCTGTATCTTTTGGCCGCCATATTGCCCTAATAAGTGGGAGTGATACTGGAAGTGTGTGACAAGGAAAATAAAAACACGCACAGCTGAATTCTGGGATTAAATGGGTGAGAATCGTTCAGTGTTTCTCTACTGCTGATTCCGAAATTTAATCTGCTCTGTGTGGGTAAATTCGAATACTGTGTATATAGTTGGTGGCGTAGCTAAGCTAACGTGGCTAATTCGTTAGTTGTAGTTTATTAGCTAGTTGTGCTAGATGTTAGTGTTAGCTCAGTACGGGTATTACTAAACTGCACTGAAGACTTTACTCAGTGTGCAGCCAGTGTGCACAATATTGAATACATTACGTTCCAATGTATATTGTACCTTTGTTTAAAGCGTTATGTCTGGGTTGTGCGTATTTAGTGTGATGTGCTGTGTGTAGTGTGATGTGCAGTGTGATGTGCAGTGTAGTGTAGTGTGTAGTGTGTAGTGTACTGTGCTGTGCTGTGTGTAGTGTGCTGTGTGTAGTGTGCTGTGCTGTGTGTAGTGTGCTGTGTGTAGTGTGCTGTGCTGTGCTGTGTGTAGTGTGCTGTGCTGTGCTCTGTGTAGTGTGCTGTGCTGTGCTCTGTGTAGTGTGCTGTGCTCTGTGGTGTGTAGTGGTGTGTAGTGTGGTGTGTAGTGTAGTGTAGTGCTGTGTGGTGTGTAGTGTAGTGTGCTGTGTGTAGTGTGCTGTGTGTAGTGTAGTGTGCTGTGTGTAGTGTGCTGTGTAGTGTGGTGTGGTGTGTAGTGTGGTGTGTAGTGCTGTGGTGTGTAGTGTGGTGTGTAGTGTGGTGTAGTGTAGTGTGCTGTGTGTGGTGTAGTGTAGTGTGCTGTGTGTGGTGTAGTGTAGTGTGCTTAGTGTAGTGTAGTGTGCTGTGTGTAGTGTGCTGTGTGATGTGTAGTGTAGTGTAGTGTGCTGTGTGTAGTGTGCTGTGCTGTGTGTAGTGTGCTGTGCTGTGTGCTGTGCTGTGTAGTGTGCTGTGCTGTGTAGTGTGCTGTGTAGTGTAGTGTGCTGTGTAGTGTAGTGTGCTGTGCTCTGTGTAGTGTGCTGTGTAGTGTAGTGTGCTGTGTAGTGTAGTGTGCTGTGTAGTGTAGTGTGCTGTGCTGTGTAGTGTGCTGTGTAGTGTGCTGTGCTGTGTAGTGTGGTGTGCTGTGCTCTGTGTGGTGTGCTGTGCTCTGTGTGGTGTGCTGTGCTCTGTGTGGTGTGCTGTGCTCTGTGTGGTGTGCTGTGCTCTGTGTGGTGTGCTGTGCTCTGTGTGGTGTGCTGTGCTCTGTGTGGTGTGCAGTGTAGTGGTGTGTAGTGTGCTGTGCTTAGTGTAGTGTCGTGTGCTTAGTGTAGTGTAGTGTAGTGTGCTGTGTGTAGTGTAGTGTGCTGTGCTGTGCTGTATAGTGTGCTGTGCTGTATAGTGTGCTGTGCTGTATAGTGTGTAGTGTAGTGCTGTGTGCTGTATAGTGTGTAGTGTAGTGCTGTGTGCTGTATAGTGTGTAGTGTAGTGCTGTGTGTAGTGTAGTGCTGTGTGTAGTGTAGTGTAGTGTGCTGTGCTCTGTGTTGTGTAGTGTGCTGTGCTCTGTGCTGTGTAGTGTGCTGTGCTGTGTAGTGTAGTGTGCTGTGCTGTACTGTGTATAGTGTAGTGTGATGTGCTGTGTGTAGTGTTGTGTAGTGTGATGTACTGTGTGATGTACTGTGTGTAGTGTGCTGTGTAGTGTAGTGTAGTGTAGTGTGCTGTGTAGTGTAGTGTAGTGTGCTGTGCTGTGTAGTGTAGTGTAGTGTGTGTAGTGTGTATTATAACATCATTGTGAACTAAGGTATTTGGATAATTAGGATAGCAATTTGATGTGTCCAGGTGTTGAATATGTCCACAGGATAAGTACACATGGAAAAAGAACAAATACAATCGTTTAAATACATTAAGTCTTAATTTAGGTTTGCAAATTAAACAGTACCATAGAATAAGGGAGTTTTACTATTTATATACCCAAGAATATTAAAAAAAAAAAAAAAAGAGCATGTTCATGCTGCAGTTTTCACATTTGTTCCTGTTAATTAATACACTGCAAGTCTGACAGGTCTGATGCTGTTTTGTGTTTGATGTCAGAAGGTGCAATGGCAAGTCCAGGAAATGAAAATTATCGGATGAAGAGTTACAAAAACAAAGCCCTGAACCCGCAGGAGATGCGACGGCGCAGAGAGGAAGAAGGCATTCAACTCCGCAAACAGAAGAGAGAAGAGCAGGTGTATCAGTCATACCATCACATACAATACAAACACTGATAACAACACTAGTAATAATTAGTAACTATGACTAAACACTGCACTGTACTGCTGCCTGAAGGCTGTTGATGCTCTACTGAATCTGTGATGTGCCTGAACTAGAGGTCTTCTCGGTTCTAAAGAAATGTACCCGACCCGAAGTGACCCGAATCACTTTTTACCCGAACCCGACGTGCATGCATATACTTAAATTTTTTTTTTTTTTAAGAAAGTCCTGACCCGAGACAAACCCGAAAAAATTAGACCCGAGTCCGACCCGACCGGTTGGCAATTTTTTTTAACCTGACTGGACCCGAATGTTACACACACAGATGCAGCCCTGCAGGCACCAGTCAGACAGAAAAGTAACCACTACAGCGTGGATTCACAATTGATTGGCAGGTCTGTTTCAACGAAAATTATCTTACCGCCAGCAGCACGATGTCGCAAGCTGTTTTGGCAAACAGCGTAGAGGTTGGAAAAGGACTCAAGTCGATGCACACACGAGAGATACAGTACTTCGGGTCTTCTCGTTTTCGTTCGGTAAAAACACATTCATTTTAAATTTCCGAGACCGGATACTGCTATTATTATTCCCGACCCATGTCCGAGGCACACGTGAAATTTTTAGACCCAAACCCGCTCGGGTCTCAAGTCGGACCTCGGGTTTTCGGATCTAAGTGTACCCGTGAAGACCTCTAGCCTGAACTGTTCTATTATTACACAAGAGAGGGGCTTGTTAACAGTTGGGAGGGGGAATAAACAGGAAGTCATTACAAATAAACAAATATATATATAGTGATTAGGCTGAGGAACATTTTGCATGTTTGTAAAGGAATTTTTCTTCCTTGTGTGTAGCTATTTAAGAGGAGGAATGTGTCTGCACCATCATGTGACGAGTCCATGCTCGAGTGTCCCATCCAGGATCCAGACATCAGCTCCACAGTACCTATGTCCTCAGTAAGTGACCTTTAGCTTCTGTTTCAATCTTATACTCCTTCTGGAGTTCACTCATGGGCCGTGTCCCAAAACACACGCCACCATATCCTATAGCGGCCATGATGTATGAGAATGCTTCATTGATGCTGCTTAATCACTTGACATGATCACATTTGTGTAAAAGGCAGTGATTTTTGTCTACTGCAGGATGCAGTTATAACTCCAGATATGGTGCAGATGATCTTTTCTGAAGACGCAGACCAGCAGCTCCTCGCCACACAGAAATTCAGGAAATTACTATCCAAAGGCAAAAAAAATCAACTTTAACCACAAAATGTCAGTTTTATTTGTTTCTGTACTGTATTCGTGCACTTAAATCAACTAAATACTGCTTCTGCTCTGTGTAGAGCCGAACCCACCCATCGATGAGGTCATCGCCACACCTGGTATAGTGAGCAAGTTTGTAGAGTTTCTGAAGAGGAGTGAAAATTGTACTCTGCAGGTGAGAAACATCAACGCACCACAGAAGCTTGAAAATATATTCTATTTAAATTTAGATTTTTTTTTGTTTGATATGTGTTTTGGTTTTAGCATGAGGATATTAGCACTAAAGCTATTGCTCACTATGTCTGTTCATGAGTTAATGCTTAAACATTTTTTATTGTATTTGCTCTATTTATTGGTGTAGTTTGAAGCAGCCTGGGCTCTGACAAACATCGCCTCCGGAACGTTCCTGCACACTAAAGTAGTGATCGAAACAGGAGCTGTTCCAATTTTCATTGAGCTGCTCAACTCGGAGTATGAAGATGTGCAGGAGCAGGTGAGCATTAGCATTAGCATTATCAAGGTCAGCCATAGCAAGTTAATGAGTTAGGTCTTGTATATTAGATAAGCATACAGCAGCTAGTATTTGCAGAAGCTAGTTCAGGAACTTAGCTAATAAAGCTAATGTGGTGATATGTAGCCTGAGAACGACTTGGTTATATGTACCTAGTTTAACGTTAATTAGGAGTGAATAATGGTGGTTGTTTAAGTTGTGGTTAGTTTTAATAAGTGTAAGTCGATCATTGTTTGGACAGTTTGTTGTATTTTAATAGTTAAACTAGAGTGTGTGTGTGTGTTTGTACAGGCTGTGTGGGCGCTTGGAAACATTGCAGGAGATAATGCAGAGTGTAGAGACTTTGTCCTTAACTGCGGAATACTCCCTTCACTACAGCAGTGAGTGTGATTAAGAACATCATCAGTCTAACACACCTTCATCATCATGATTGTAACACTACATCATTTATTTATTTATTTATGCACTCTTTTTTATAATGTAATACAGGATATAATGCTGTTAACGGAACTCACTACACCATTACTGTTATTTGTTGTGCGTGTGTGCGTATGTCCCTGTGTGTGTGTGTGTGTTCTGTAGGTTACTTGCAAAATCTAACCGTCTCACCACCACTCGGAACGCTGTGTGGGCTCTATCAAACCTGTGCAGAGGTAAAAACCCTCCACCAGACTTCAGCAAGGTACACATACCTGTACACCCACTCACTACTCTTTGTCCTGTGATTTATTAAGTTTGTGTTCATGTTATTTTTTATGTCAGCAAAACTAGGGCTGAAGGGTTACTCAGCTTTCTATCAATTCACAATTTAAAAAACATGCAGTGACATGTAGTGTAGAAGACAGTTTTCTCAACAAGTTAAGTACAAGACAAAAACATCAGGAATTAAAAAAATAAAAGCTTGTGTGTAGGTGTGTGCGGATGAACTAAGAGTGTGTTTTGTTTTCTCAGGTGTCTCCCTGTCTTAGTGTTCTCTCCAGACTGCTGTTTAGCAGTGATCCAGATGTTTTAGCAGATGCTTGCTGGGCACTTTCTTATCTGTCTGACGGACCAAATGAGAAAATCCAGGCCGTGATCGATTCAGGAGTGTGTCGCAGATTAGTGGAGTTGCTCATGTAAGATGCACGCGCGCGCACACACACACACACACACACACACACACCACTGTGTTTAGCATAACGTTGTACCCCCAGCTCTGAACAGCAGTTCTTTATGGCTTCTGCAGGCATGGTGATTATAAAGTGGTGTCTCCTGCACTACGAGCTGTGGGGAACATTGTGACTGGAGATGATATTCAGACTCAGGTACACAAGCGAGTGTCTCACCTCTTCACTGAATTTCATTTCTTCATTTTGAGATTTAGCTTCTGCATGTTCTGGGTGCTGCATAACACAACAGTTAATACTTAATGTACACATTAAGTTCAGTACAAACCTGAATTAGATATTTTAGCATTAGATCAACAGATACCGTGTGTGTGTATATTAGGTGATCCTGAACTGTTCGGCATTACCCTGTCTCCTTCACCTGCTCAGCAGTCCTAAAGAGTCGATAAAAAAAGAAGCATGTTGGACAGTTTCAAACATCACTGCAGGAAATCGAGCGCAGATTCAGGTAAGTGTCTATACTTTCAACTGTGAATTTTCCACTGCCCTATCAGAAACACTGTGCTTACATACATACATACATACATATATATACAGTATCTCACAGAAGTGAGTATACCCCTCACATTTTTGTAAATATTTTATTGAATGTTTGATTTTTTTTATGTGAAACCCTGAAGAAATGACACTTTGCCACAATGTAAATTAGTGAGTGTACAGCTTGTATAACAGTGTAAGTTTGCTGTCCTCTCAAAGTAACTCAACACGCAGTCAATAATGTCTAAACCACTGTCCACAAAAGTGAGTACACCCCTAAGTGAAAATGTAAAAATTGGGACCAAAGTGTCAATATTTTATGTGGTCACCATTATTTTCCAACACTGCTTTTACCCTCTTGGGCAGAGCGTCACAGGTTGCCACTGGAGTCCTCTTCCACTCCTCCATGACGACATGACTACATGACAGCTGGGGGATGTTAGAGACCTTGCACTTCTCCGCCTTAGATTTGAGGATGACCCACAGATTCTCAGTAGGGATTATGTCTGGAGACATGCTTAGCCAGTCCCTCACCTTTACCCTCATCTTCTTTAGCAAGGCAGTGGTCTTCTTGGAGGTGTGTTTGGGGTCGTTATCATGTTGTTGTACTGCCCTGCGGCCCAGTCTCTGAAGGGAGGGGATCACGCTCTGCTTCAGTATGTCACAGTACATGTTGGCATTCATGGTTCCCTCAGTGAACTCTAGCTCCCCAGTGCCAAGGGCACTCATGCAGCCCCAGACCATGACACTCCCATCTCCATGCTTGACTGTAGGAAAGATACACTTGTCTTTGTACTCCTTACCTGGTTGCCGCCCCACACGCTTGACACCATCTGAACCAAATAATTGGTCTCATCAGACCACAGGACATGGTTCCAGTAATCCATGTCCTTAGTCTGCTTTTCTTTAGCAAACTGTTTGTGGGCTTTCTTGTGCATCTTTAATAGAGGCTTCCTTCTGGGACAACAGCCATGCAGACCAAGTTGATGCAGTGTGCGGCGTATGGTCTGAGCACTGACAGGCTGAACCCCCACCCCTTCAACCTCTGCAGCAATGCTGGCAGCATTCACATGTCTATTTCCCAAACACAACCTCGGTATATGACGCTGACCACATGCACTCAACGTCTTTGGTCGGCCATGGCGAGGCTTGTTCTGAGTGGAACCTGTCCTTTTAAACCATTGTATGGTCTTGGCCACCATACTGCAGCTCAGTTTCAGGGTCTTGGCAATCTTCTTATAGCCTACGCCATCTTTATGTAGACCAACAATTTTTTTTCCAGATTCTCAGCTAGTCCTTTGCCATGAGGTGCCATGTTGAATTTCCAGTGACCAGCATGAGAGAGTGAGAGCGATAACACCAAATTTAACACACCTGAACCCCATTCACACCTGAGACCTTGTAACACTAACGAGTCACATGACACCGGGGAGAAAAAATGGCTAATTGGGCCCAATTTGTACATTTTCACTTAGGGGTGTACTCACTTTTATGGCCAGCGGTTTAGACATTAGTGGGTGTATGTTAAGTTATTTTGAGGGGACAGCAAACTTACACTGTTATACAAGCTGTACACTCACTACATTACACTGGAGCACAGTGTCATTTCTTTAGTGTTATAAAGTTATAAAAATATTTACAAAAATTGTGAGGGTTGCACTCACTTCTGTCAGATACTGTACATGTTAATGCTAAATATTTAGCTGGTTGGGTAATTGTATGAATGCAGTTTTACAAATGTTTCTATTAAAGTGGCCTTTGTGATGTACAGGAGGCTCACATTTAATATCACAAGATGTTTTACATCCAGTAATACACAGGCCTGCTATGGTTGGGTTATAATACACACTATAAGAATAACAAAAATATAAATAACAATACAGTAATTTATCTATGGCTTAATTACACCTAAATAGTTTCCGGTGCACATTATTATTAACCCTTGAGCCAGGTGGTAAAATTGGTCCTTGAATCTTGTATTCTCAATATGAAAATATAACTTTGCGAAATTGAAAGTTTAGTTAAACACCAGTAGGGTGAAACCTTACAATGGTGTGTGAATGGAGCTGATGTGGACTTCATTGTGTTTCTTTTATGCAGGCAGTGATCGATGCCAGCATTTTCCCAGTGTTGATCGAGATTTTACAGAAAGCAGAGTTCCGCACCAGGAAGGAAGCAGCATGGGCCATAACCAATGCTACCAGCGGAGGTACACCAGAACAAATCAGGTATATCAAAGACCTTTGATTAATATCAACACATAATAATATTTACTTTACCTCTAAATTCACATTTGTACTGTGTTTCCTAATAAATGTACACATAATACAGATCAACTGTATACACACACATGCAATAAAAGAGGGAGAGTGATAGTCATGCAGTGTGTTCCATGGTTTATCACGTGTTCTTCACAATTTACATAAAATTCATATAGGGAACAGATTAACATGATTAAGTACCGTATTTTCCGCACTATAAGGCGCACATAAGAGCCTTAAATTTTCTCAAAAATCAGCCATGCGCTTAATAATCCGGTGCACCTTATGTGGGCACTGAGTTCCAAAATCTGTAAAAATGTTGTTGTGCGACTTTGGTAAGCGCTCCGCTCGATTGACTGTCGGACCATTTCCCGCTGACATAGGGACGTAATACATACACTACGTACGCTGGCAGCGATAAACCAATCAGAGAACATTACGTAATACATACAGTACGTACGCTTACCTCCTAGGTATAACTTCCGGTATGTTGCAAAACAACATTTGTTTCTTCCTAACCATTATGCGCTTCACACTCAAGTCCAGTAGGTGGTGCTAAATGCACCTTAAGTTGGTTTGCCATCCGCCAATAAAAATCAGAAGACGACATTTGTTTGTCTAAGGACCCCCGAAAATGGCACCATTGAAGAGACATGCTTACGAGGCACAATTCAAACTACAGGCTATCAGTTACACGATTGTAAATGGGAATAGAGCAGCTGGGAAAGAATTCAACATCAATGAAACTATGGTTCAGAAGTGGCGGAAGCAAGAAAATTAACTGCGCCAAGTTAAGAAGACAGTAGATAAGGACTTTGATGGATTTGTGGGAGAAGATTGATTAAAAAATAGTGTGTGTATTGTTAAAAAGTAGAACAAAGTTCAACTAAACTCACTGTTTTGCTTCTGTTACCTTTATTGTAGACCGTAAGTTTTAGCATGCGCCTTATAATCCGGTGCGCTTTATAGTGCGGAAAATACTGTAATCAGTATATTTGTGTGTGTGTGTTCTTTCAGGTACCTGGTGTCTCTAAATTGCATTAAGCCTATGTGTGACTTGCTGACGGTGATGGATTCAAAAATTGTTCAAGTTTCTCTAAATGGCCTGGAAAATATCCTCCGTCTGGGGGAGCAGGAATCCAAACAGAATGGCACAGGCATTAATCCATACTGTGCGCTTATTGAGGAGGCCTATGGTATACACACACACACACACACACGCACACACGCACACACGGAGCCTCTCTGGAACACTGCTTTGTTGACTGTGCCTTTCTTTTAAGAATTTGCTGTAATCTCACACACGTGAATGTTATTACAATACTGTTAATTTTTTTTTTTTAACTTTAGACTCGAATGTTATTTTGTGCTCCAGGTTTGGATAAGATCGAGTTCCTGCAGAGCCACGAGAACCAGGAAATTTATCAGAAAGCATTTGATTTAATTGAGCATTACTTTGGTGTGGAGGAGGAAGATGCTACCATTGCCCCTCAAGTAGACCAGAACCAGGACCAATACATTTTCCAACAGCAACATGGACCCATGGACCGTTTCCAGCTCTAAGTATTTCCATCCTTCTATATTTCCATCCTACATCCTGTACACACACAGTGGAGAAATACAGCTTCACTTCCTGTTGGAGTTCTGAGCTCATACAGACTTTCTTTCTGTCTCTTCTATATACACCACTGTGTGTATGTGTGTGTGTGTATATGTGTGTGTTTATATGTGTGTATGTATATATAAATATACTCACACACATATATCTTTACATCCCTTCTGAAATGTGAAGCTACCTCTTTAACCTTGTACTGAGCAGTATGATGCTGGCACTCAAGTCATCTCTCTGAAATACAAACTGCTCTCGTCACCTGTATCCACTCTACAGGACATGCCTGGGTCGGACACACCAGTGTCAGATATTACCATATTACACACGCCCAGATTATTGCTATTTTGTTTTACACTAATTCCTCTCTAAACATCTGTCCTCTTTTTCTCTGCATTAATACATTTTTGGATATCAAAGTAATAACACAATCTGTGAGATGCGTGAAAAAAAAAAGTTTATGACCTTTTGAAAATATAAACATTTAATTGGCAGTAAATTTTCTGTGTGTGAGTGAGAGATAAGATCAAGAGACAGAATAAAGAATATAGTGCAGTGGTATTTATTTAGGCTGATGGTTTTTGTAAGCTACAGTACAATAATGCTTTAAGTGAACGTTTTTATACTATATTTCTCACCTTGACTGTGTCTTTCACTCATGCCCACTTAAAGACCTCTCACAAGCAGGCACTTGGAACACAAAGTCACTGGTGAACACCTGGCATGCTCTTGAGCGGGTTCAGGTGCAGAGCCACTGCAGGAAATCTATAGAGACATTGAATCAACTCCTAATGTGTCCAATGCAGAGCGAGCACTGTTCAGTCGAAACAGTGTACAAGGACAGGTTTTAATGTGGCTGCCATAGGAATTGGACCAGGGTCTGTTTAATAATGTTATTGAAACACGGCTCCATGTTGAATGTGGGGCATCCCTGGAAAATTATCTGAATAATTAATTAATAAACTATGAAGTTTCTCCACAATGTAGAATACTAATGCTGGACTTTTTATGAAGCATGCTAATGGAGAAATTGAGGGTTTTTTGTTTGTTTTTTATTTTTATTTTGGGGGAATAAGTTTTAAACATTTTTCCTTATAAATGTTTGCTTTTGCGTTCTTTAGCATGCTCTCTTGGATATTAATGACTTTTCTTTAAGATAAACTTTCCATTAAGTTTGGCCTAACAGAGGCAATTTGAGCTAAAGAGATTATTACAGAAGCACATACAGTACAATGCTGTAATATTTCTCATGTTTGTATGATGATTTTCAGGTTGCTTTGTTCTCCTCATCAGGGAACGTTGGTGTCTGTTCTGATGTGCAGCATAAAGGACATCAGAATGTTGAAATTGTATAAATAATAGAGAACAAATAAAATGTTCTTGTTCACTCTGTGTTTAAAAGTGTTCAAAGTCACTTATTTAAAACCGCAACATGATTCCGTACATGAAATGCAACTCATTCTCCCTGTATTTTGTAAATATTTTCTATTTGAAACTTAAGATGTTTTATACAGATGCATAAAAATTTACTAAATCATTTATTTATCTTTTCATCGAATCATTCATAAAGCTTTTGTATTGTAATATTTTTTATTACTGCAATGTATTTAAATTAAATATTTAGCATTTAAAATTCACATAAAATTTTCCTTTGTTTTCTGGTTTTGAAGCACAGAGGAACTGAAGTGGCAAGATTTCACTTAATGGATTTTGTGTATGGAATATAGTTTAAGATCACCCTACTTTAACAATTTAATTTCTTGCTAGAAAGCAAAATATAAGATGTGTCTTATTTTCAAGTAAATACAGGCTGACCTTTTGTAGAGTTTCTCACATCACTCTGTCTTAATGTTTCACCATGAAGACAATAAGATAACAGTTCACACATCTTTTTGGAATTTTTGAGAATTCCAGACTTCTCTTTTTATAGACATGAATGCAGGATTATTGTTCCAAATGCATCACTGACTTGCGGTGA
This sequence comes from Tachysurus fulvidraco, assembly GCF_022655615.1. Classification (NCBI taxonomy): domain Eukaryota; kingdom Metazoa; phylum Chordata; class Actinopteri; order Siluriformes; family Bagridae; genus Tachysurus; species Tachysurus fulvidraco. The sequence continues at coordinate 11,978,912 of NC_062539.1, forward strand.
GGATTCCAGTTCAACACCTTCACAGGTGTTTTATTGTCAGATTCATGAAACGTGAAACACGGGTGAAATTCAATTCACTAAAAACAGCCTCCAGTCAAAACATGATAATGACGACATCATTGAAGACTTGGACAATAAAGAGCATGATGATGTAAGGGATTTTCCCCCTCGCTCTACCTGCACTTCCAGTTTGAGACAAAACCATAACCACACACACACACACACACACACACACACACACTTTTTGTTGATTTTATTTCATTCATTATTCAGAATTTTCAACATTTACTTAACAGTCACTGCTAATTTGCTTCATGCTAAGTAACCTCTTAACAAATATGAACAAATCTTAACTGAACATTAATATACTGCAACGATATTTACGAATACAAATAAAAAAAGTTAACTAGTCGATCGTATTCCATTGTACTTAAACCCATACCAACCTTGTGTGTGTGTGTGTGTGTGTGTGATTTTGTATGTATTTTTCTCTCAGTGTTTAAGTCTGAATCATCTTGAGTTTCAGAGTGAATGTTTTCTGCATTTGTTGCTTCTAGTTTGCTATTAATTATTTAAAGAGATGAATGTGATTTGAAAAACATTGTTTTAGAGTACCAAATCAAATCAAATTGTATGTGTCATGTACACACACACACATACAGAGTATGACATGCAGTGAAATGCTTTTGTCTGGTATTCAAACATAAGGTATGCAATTTGGGATAAAAAATATAACCAAAAGGAGGTAGATAAATAAAAAGTATAAACTCTATAAATATGTATTAGCCTTTAATCAAGATTTTTTTTATCAATCTCTTTTCCCTCACTCCTATATAAGTGCTCAACTCCCTGATTTGTCTGATGTAAAATATAAATAAATAAAAATAAACTCAAAAATAGAAGCATGACATTGTGTGAATTTTGTATATTTGCTGATATGGGTGTGATTCTTATTCTGTCATTCTTTAGGAACAAAACTTGGGTTGGACATGGCATATGGTGCATATTTCTCAGTTTGGGGTGGATGTATATTTCCCACGGTCTTTTTGGAATATTCGTAAATGCTCCTAACGAAGGCGTCTCTGGTGTTTTGTGTCTTCCTGAATAAGATGATGTAACACTTGGGGAAGAAGTGGCAGCTCAGTATAGCGTAGCAGGATATCAGGATGACGATCATCTCCACGGCCGGGAGGTATTTCCCTTTTGTGTTGACGTATGTTGGGATGAAAATAATCCATGCAATGAGGTAGATGAGCATACCAAAGGTAATAAATTTTGCTTCATTGTATTTATGTGGAAGTTTGCGTCCTTGGAAAGCAAAGGCAAAGCACACTAGAGCCAGTAATGCAATGTAGCCAAGCATCACCCCAAAAGCCACATACGAGCCCTCATCACACTCCTGTAGGACACTCCTGAGGAACACAGTAGATGTTGATTCAGGGCTTTTCAGGATCAGCCAGCATGCACAGGTCACAACCTGCAATGCCACACACATGCTCACGATGGCGTACGGCTTATAGAGGCGATAGAGCAGTTGCTTTAGCAGCAGGTTCATGTGGAATGCCAGCAAGATCTTCAGAGACTTGACGAGGATGCAGGACACACACACAGTGAAACTGAGGCCATAAAGAACCTGACGCACTTTACACTGCAAAGCTGTTGGCTTTCCCACAAATAGCATGGCACTCACAAAGCTTCCACTCAGAGACAGAAGGATCAGCTGACACAATGAGCCGCCAGCTGCCTTCACCACTGGAGAATCTCTGTGCAGCAAGAAAACAACGGATACAGCAAAAACCACAACCACACCAAGAACTGAGAGAGAGAGCAGCACCATCGCAAAGGGGTCACTCCAGGAGAAAAACTCCACCCTCTTCTCATTACATGCTGAACTGCCAGACTCAGACCACTCGCTGTCCTCATCACAGCTGTAGCACTGATCCATGTCTGAAATACCACACACACAGACACAGTGTTAAAGGTGTGTGTGTGTGTGTGTGTGTGTGTGTGTGTGTGTGTGTGTGTGTGTGTGTGTGTGTGTGTTTTACCTGTGTTGTTGGTGTATTGATTCTGTGCACAGTTGATGCACTCATAACAGCAGGTGTGTTGACCGTCAACACTTTTTTTAAATTGACCTGGTTCACAACTCTTTGAGCATTTAGACACCAAACTCTGGTCCAAATTATAACAAGAAAAGAGAGAAACCTTGAGTTAGACAGTTTCTACATAGAGACAAAGAAAATGAGAGTGAGACCGGTTCAGACAGGCAGAGAGACAGACAGTTTAAATGTGAATAATGACCAGTGTTAATTCAGTGGTGTTCAGGCTTCTGTCCGATGGCTGATAGTGAGATATGACATTCAACGTCTCCACTTTTATTCCATTAGAGTTCCACAGAGAGACGTCATAGCCGAGGTTAATATCTCCATCCTCGTTAAACTCATATGAGACTCCATCCAACTCGAAGCTTCTGGTCCTCAACACAGACAGCAGCTGCAACATTGCTAAGATAATCAGCATGACAACAACAAAAACAACAACAAATAATAATAATATTTTGTATTCTGGGTAAAAATCTGAGTCTTTAATCAAAATCTGGCAAAGCAATGTGATGAGTGTGACCCAGGAATTTGAAAGAACTTTTGGCTTGACTGAGATTTGATCAGCTAACTGTAAACTGGGTTACAACATCTTACTTTTGATTGCTATAATTTGACAAATTAGTAGCTGCTAATGTTAAACAGCTAACTAGTTTTCTTAAATTGTAGAAATATTACAGCAGTAAGCAGGGATCTTGTGAGTTGTAAAAACTAGTTTGAATAAAATAAGTAGCTAAGTTTACTTGCTGATTTACCTCCTGATGTTTTATAGCTTCTGAAGCCATGCAGTCGACGTTTTTGCAGATGAACGCCGCTGCCTGAGCGATCGCATTCACCGCCATCTGAATGCTGAACACCACACCTACCTGAGCACTTGCTATCAGCTTATCTGTAGCGGTGGAAACATTTGCCTCACTCACGTTCACTGAGGTTGCAAGAGAGGAATAAAACTCTTTGAGAAATGAGTTGTTGCTCTGAGCATCGCTGTTCAGTTCTAAACGATGTACATATTCCTCAAAGTTTGTGATGTATTTGTTTTTGAAAGAAAAGCCCAGCACCCATCCAACACGTTCCAGTTGCTCAGGACTGAGTACATCTTCTGCCATAGACCAGTTATCACTCGCAATCCAGAGCCTCTGGTCTGTGCTGAGCTCCATCAGCAAACTGAACACCCTCTTCATGTGTTCTGGTTTGGCAAATGATACAATGACCTTCGCTTTTGGGTTTGTTTGGATGGTGTGAACAGTGTGAGAGATTTTGGCTTCCAGCTTGCGAGTATTACTCAGAGAGTCAGGTAGGATTTCTGTAAAGGCCACACAGATGCCGGAGTTAGTTGCCTGAGAAATGAAACTGTCTAAAGCAGCGCGTCCGTAGTCTCCGTCAGTGGTCAGGAAACCAACCCATGTCCACTTCCTCTCACTCAGGAGCTGAACCATGGCGCTCGTCTGATGCACATCGCTTGGGACGGTGCGTAAAAATGCTGGGAAACGACTCTTATCACTCAAAATGTCTGCTGTGGAAGCATAACTGATCTGCACAATGGACACAATAAATTTTAACGCTTTTAGACTTCAGATCAGAATAGACAATTTAAATATATAGACAGACATACAGACACACAGACAGATAGATCCCATAGGAGTAATGAACCTGAGGTATGAGCTGCAGGTTGAGCATTCTTGCCACAGCGATAGACATCTCAGAATTGTAGGCGCCAATCACTGCTTTCACAGGCCGGACATATCGGGATGTGTTTCTTCTCGGCATGCAGTCGTCAGTAAAATCCTTGACGGCTCTGAGCGTGGTGGTGACGTCTGAACATGTGTCGTGGATGTGATACCCAAGAGTTATGCCCAGGTATGTTAACTCAGGTGAGATATTTGCAGTTTCCACTGCGTGGATCATGGCCAGAGAATGAGCCAGACCGGCTGGACTCAGACTGCAGAAACACAAGACTAATAATCAGTCCATCAACTTCGCTATGGTCACAGACAAAATTATTATCACCCATGGTTAAAAAAAAAGAGCAAAAATTTCATGGAAAAATGTCATGTGGTGAATTAGCTTTAAAGTCATATATTTTATTGAAGTAAGTTTATTCCAATGACATACTAGCTTGACTCTGTGGACAATGAGCAATTTCTGTGTGAATCACCAAACTGCACCAAACTGCAGCCACAACCAGCTGTAATTTTTACATTTCAATTCATGTTGTCTGTCATCAACCTAGCAAGGTTCTCATCTCCACACAGATCCTCAGTCAGACTTAACAATGGATTAAAATTCTTTCTGTAGAATCATGCTTCTCTTTAAGACAAACCAACATTAAGTTTTTATACACCTTTTTTGTTGTCTTTTTTCGTTCTATCTGCCCATAGAACATTATAATAAGTGATGGAAGAAGAAAATAAAAAGATCTTGAATCTCATTAAATAAGAGGAAAATTTAATACATCCCTTCTGTTGACAATAAATTAATTGACAGTTGAATTAAATTAGAAATGTGTAAACGAGAAAACATGACATTGTTTCAGATTTAAATTGATCTCAAATAAGCGAGTGTTGAGGGAAAATTCCCTGAGAGGGTATGAGGAAATAACCTTGAGAGGAACCAGACTGAAAAAGGAAACTTATCCTCATCTGGGTGACACCAGAGAGTTGGATTAAATGTATAAATAAAGCAAGAGATCTCTCTTAATCCACAAAAAATGGTGTGTGTGTGTGTGTGTGTGTGTGTGTGTGTGTGTGTGTGTGTGTGTGTGTGTGTGTGTGTGTGTGTGTGTGTGTTTGTGTGTGTTTGTTTGTTTCTTACTCACATGTTGCAGGGAGCCTCGAGATCATAGAAGTTACCTAGCTGCTCTACTGTGGTGTGGATGGGAAAAAGCCCCCCAATGATGATATTCCCAGGAGCGAACACTTCAGTGCATTTGATCAGTTTTAAAGACGGGAGGTTTAAAATCATGAGCAACATCAACAATGCTATCTTCATTATTATCAGCGTGTCACACACTTCACTCTGTACAGTCTCAACTGCCTTGAATGACTAGTTTCACGGCTGTATAGACACTTAAAGTCATCATTTACACCCCTACCCACTCACCAACACACACAACCACACACACACACACACACACACACACACACACACACACACACACACACACACACACACACACACACACACACACACACACACACACACACACACACACACACACACACCTTATCCAAAACCCCTCCCCTCATGTTATTGCCTTCAAGCACATATATTTTGTTTCAGGTTTCTGTGTCTAGAGTTAGCACAGAATTCAAATGTGTGAAACTGTAAAAACTCAGAACTCACTATCAGTGAGCAATTTATTCGCATCAGGATGATGGTGGATCTGGAGTTTATCATAAGAGCACTGGGCATGAGGTAGGATTACACCCTGGATATCAATATGCAATCACATGATTCAAACCTGGGAACAAATTAGATAGGTTAATCTGTATGAACAGCCAGTGACATGTTGGATTGCTGTGTATGGAGCTGCCCAGATACCTTCTCTGAACCCCTTTATGGTTATGTCTTCATCAGCGATCATTTGAAGACCTCAGCAGGAAGGAATTAGTGTTAAGTCAGAATTTGCTCTGACCCATTAGTTCCTCAGGAGCTTCTGGTTGCTTAATTCTACTCAACTACAAGCTGTTGTAGAAAGGACGTTATTCACATTGACATTTTTTACCGTCCAAATGAGGATGAGGTTCACTTCTGAGTCTGGTTCCTCTCAAGGTTTCTTCCTCAGGGAGTTTTTCCCTCAATCCCCCCCCCCCCCCCCCCAAGTTAAATTATTAACTTAATTTAAAACTAACATTTAACATTTTTATTCTGTTTCAATACTTATGAAAGACCACTTTGAGACAATGTGAATTGTTAAAAGTGCTATACAATAAACTGAATTGAATTGAATTTTTGTAGGGAAACCAGAGAACTTTGAGTAAACTCACCCAGACATGAACATGTGAAACTCCACACAGACAGTAACCTGGACTCAGGATCGAGTCCTGGAGCTGTGAAAAGACAACACAAGCTACTGCACCACGGCGCCGCCCACAGCACTGTGTAGTTATTACGTTTTAAGAAAATGTCAGTATAGTGATTTATGATGACTGACCACTAGAGGAAGCTGTAAGTCCATCATAAAGTAGCTCAGTGATGTGAGGCTGAAGTGCAACACTCACAAACTGCACAGTTATAATCCATTATTTTCCTTCAAATCATGATTATTTATTATTATTAAAAACAAAACTGATTTATCTTCCATTTTGTAGTTTTCTAAATTCTAATATGTATATGCAGACAGCTGGATGAGGGTAAAAGTGACAGTGTGTGTTTTTCATGTGGACAGACTAATGAAATTTAGCTTGTAATATATTTTATTTTAAGCCTCCACTTGATGGACTCTCGCACTCTGATCACACTGATAAACACTTGTAGATAATAACACTCAGATCCCCTAAAGATGACTGTAGAAGTTCTTACTTAGACAGTTTAAGGATTTCTCTTACTAAGTCTCATTTATTATTCAGTGTATATCTTCACCAATATTATATATTTAAAGCTAAACAGCTAATGAAATAAAAAAGTGACCCAGATGCTTGTAGTTAGGATATTTTTATATAATAACACACTCACTAATGCTTGACTCCACAGTACACAATACAGTGTATAGCAGTAATAGTAAAGCTTTATAATCACACTCTCTTCTTCATTTTTTCAAGGTTGCTTTCTCATCTCAGGGAGTTTTTCCTCACTACTTAAATCAAAATTTATATCTGGATTCATGTAAAGCTGCCTGTATCTGAAAAAGGTGACAAAAAAAGAGTGAATGTGAAATTTGTGAAAATGATGGTGAGGTGCATTTTAAAAACTTTCCAATATTAAACAGTGATGTACTCTGTGTGCATCAGAGCACAGCCTTAAGCTCAAATATTCTTGGTGTAACATTAAAACAACAAAGAAACTCTTTTTGTTTCATCTCCAACCAAGATGAGCTTCAGTGTATATATATATATATATATATATATATATATATATATATATATATATATATATATATATATATATATATATATATATATATATATATATATGTGATTATGAATTTCAAATGTTATTTTAATTGTGTGCAATACAAAATCCTCTGCAGAATCTGTTAGTAAACAAAATTATTTTACACATGTCTTTAAAATATAAGTTTACTACTACTTTAACACACTGTGTGGTCTCACTGACAAACCATACCCCCCCCCCCACACACCTCCCCAGAGTCCCTGCTGGGTGGTATATAACACTGTGTGTGTGTGTGTGTGTGTGTGTGTGTGTGTGTGTGTGTGTGTGTGTGTGTGTGTGTGTGTGTGTGTGTGTGTGTGTGTGTGTGTGTGTGTGTGTGTGTGATAGAATGAAAAAGACCTCCAGGATGGTTCATCATCCAGTCTCAGTATTTCCACCATCTCTCTTGTCTTATTCTTATTCTTATTCTTATTCTTATTCTTATTCTTATTCTTATTCTTATTCTTATTCTTATTCTTATTCTTATTCTTATTAGTTGGTGTGACAGCTGGCATAACTTCAAAATAAGTGTTATGCATTATGAGTAAAGTAGATTACACTCATCTCCATGTCTTCTTTTATGACTTTGTGTATGTGATGTGTTTGAATTATCACTGTCTATAACGATGCAGAGTTATAAAAACCATTAGGAATAAATTTCACTAAACAACTCCGAGTTTCCATGTTACATTTCCTGCAGGTATTTAACAGCTGAAACATTTTAAAGCTCATAGACCAAAGACAGGAAACCTCTCAGAGGAAAACACGGTAATTACTTACAGACCACTTACACAAACATGTGTGTGTGTGTGTGTGTGTGTGTGTGTGTGTGTGTGTGTGTGTGTGTGTGTGTTTGCTTGTTTAAGTGAAATACATATTGGAGTGAGAATGCACATGCGCGCGCGCACACACACACACACACATACACACACACACACACACATACACACACACACACACAATAGAGGGTGATGGTGGGAAACTGATCAGTGAAACACATAGAACAGAGGATTCTGAGAAAGGATTTTGCTGCTGTAATGGATTGTAAATGTGTGTGTGTGTGTGTGTGTGTGTGTGTGTGTGTGTGTGTGTGTGTGTGTGTGTGTGTGTGGGTGGATGTGTGTGGGAGAGGAGCGGCTCTGCAATGGTGAGGTAAAAGTCTCTGCTATTTGATTGGCTGAGATTTGATGAACCCACTATATGACCACCATGAAGCTCCTCCCCCTGCACGCTGCGATTGTACATTAATGAGGTGTGAAAACAGATTGTTGTCACTGTTTGGTGTGTGTGTGTGTGTGTGTGTGTGTGTGTGTGTGTGTGTGTGTGTGTGTGTGTGTGTGTGTGTGTGTGTGAGCGTGTGTCTGTGTGTGCATGAGTTTAGAAATATTTCATCCCTTTGTAATAAAAGCACTGTACAAAATTCACACTAAATTTAATATCACAAGATTATCTACAGAATAACGCAACTGACTTGTGTGTGTTTGTGTGTTAATGTTTCATGTTTAGAATTCAACCTTTTTTAAATGTATTCATTACTTACCACGCACGCACACACACACACACACACACACACACACACACACACACACACACACACACACACACACACACACACACACACACACACACACACACACACACACAGTACATTGTTGTCATGTGTTAAACCCTAAGTGTTAGCTGTAATCACTAACGGGACATATTTCAGACAATAAGCAGTGATTTATGGGATGATGTAAAGATTGGTATCAGAAATGATAGTCAGTGCTCTTTTGCACCGGAGTTTTCTGAGTTCGCTCGGTTTTCTCTTCTCACCAACATGTGGCTTACATTTGAATGCAGTGATTTTAATTGGCTCTCTGCTCACGTTTGCTTTAATTGAAGCAAGCATCGTGTACGCAAATGTTTCTAATAAACACTGTGTAACTTCAGTGCTCAACTTAACAAGGATTTTCCTGCATCTGCTTCACACCAAATTCCAAATAATCATAATGTCAAATGAGAAAACTTGATATGACACAACACGACACAACACAACACAACACAACACAACACAACTTCATTCAATAGAATGCAAAGAAATGGCTCAACATGACATGACATGACACAACACAACATGAAACAACACAACTTTCTTCAATGCACAAAACTGGCTCGACACCACACAACATGACATGACACGACACAACACAACAAAACTTCTTTTAATACAATGCACAAAATTGGCTCGAGACCACATGACATAAATCTGAAGGATAAAGGACAAGGAAGTTTTCCTCTGTTAAAAAAATATATTTTACTGGCTAAGCAACTGTTACTGTGTGAAACAATGTATTTAGGAAACTTATGGAGGTTGAAGTCTATCCCTCACTTTTGCTTAAGACTGGAAAAGTAAAAAACTTTAATTGACTGTAATGTGGCATGTTGAAATCCATGTCAGAACTCCATCAAGACACACACACACACACACACACACACACACACACACACACACACACACACACACACACACACACACACACACACACACACACACACACACACACACACACACACACACACACACACATATGCACACGCACAGTGATATTAATCTGGTCCAGTATTTTAATTTAGTTTTGCTTTCAGTGTTTATTTTTCTTTTAGCTGTGTTGATGTCAGAAAATAAGAACAACAATGAACAGAACATCTCTCAATACATTTCACAAAAGGAAAATTCAAAACTGTGTCTGTTTTTAATAAAGAGATTTAAAACATGTTTTGGTCTTCAAACTTTACACCAGAGGGAATCATTATTAAGAAACAGAACGACTCACTTTAACGCTAGAGAGTTTCCCTCATCCTCAGCAAAATGTTAGATTACTGATGTAATTTAAGGAGATTAAATAATCTTTACATCAAAGGCAAAAGATTTAAGGATTGGAGAATCAGAGACACGCAAAGCTGATATGATTTTTAATCTCATTGTGTGTGTGTGTGTGTGTGTGTGTGTGTGTGTGTGTGTGTGTGTGTGTGTGTGTGTGTGTGTGTGTGTGTGTTTGTGTGTGTGTGTGTGTGTGTGTGAGAGAGAGAGAGAGAAAGAGAGAGAGAGAAAGAGAGAGAGAGAGAGAGAGAGAATAAAATGTGCAAAACATAGCTAAAGGTTATGCTGATGCTGATTTTAGTGAAGTAGATTTTAGCTTGTTTACTCATTACACTTGTTGAAACCTACATTATGGTACAGTATTTAATCTGTTTACTGTGTTTTATATTTATAACCCCTTCAAAGACACAACACCGGATGTAAAAATATGCCGGTAATCCAATCTTTAGCTCCACCGAATCAATCTAGGAGAAATAAACAGCAATCAGAGATAAAAACAATTATTGAAATTAAACAAAGTTCCCTTTCTCTATCGCAAATTAATCAACCAGAACATATTTTCTGTTGTAAGTTGTATTCTTCATTTATACCACCAATTTGTTTGAAAATTTATTTAATGACACTGATCAGATCTGGAGCCTTATAATCTGTATGTGTTCCTTTTATTTTAATCTTACCATTATTCCCACACAGGAAGTATATTTCTGAGCGAGCTGCGATAACGTCTGAGTGGTGAAATACAACACATTAAACATGATATCTGTGAGATGTTGTGAAGTTACTCTTTATTGAGGACTCGCTGTGCGTCGATGCAGTCATCCAAGTCTCCTGGTCTTCTCTGGGAAAAGTTCACAACAGAGAATACTTCAAATTAATCAGCCCTTTGGTTTAGTGATGATGTAACAAGCAAAACATGTCATCTTGTCAACATGTCATCCCGTTGTTAGCGATAATTAGATCAAAAGAGATATTTTTTTTTACAGAATGATTGCATATTATCTGATTCAGATCTCTGCCAAGTATCATGATTCTTCATTATCACTCTTATAAAGTCTTACATCAGACTCATAACATCATTTATTTGTGTTGCATTACTTTTAGATTATATGATATGATAAACATAGAACCCTGTTTTAGTTTTAGGACAGGGATAATTCTCTATTACTTCCTTATCATTTAATTATTGTTTTTCCTTTAAATTTGTATACAGGGTTTAGATTATTTTTATTCTTCAGTACTGTACAAACTTCTTCTAACTGTACAAACTAGCGTAAAAAGATCTAGAACAGTGAACGTCTGTGTCAAAAGAGGACCAATCAGAATTAAATTAAGTCTGAACAGAGAGGAATTCTGTCCTTAACTCAACTGAACACCTTTGGGATGAATTGGAACATTGATTGTAAGCCAGGCCTCCTCATCCTACATGAGTTCCTGACCTCATTGACATCCTTCTCACTGAAATTTGCACCAACTGTTGTTGTCATAAAATAGGGTGGGGATATTGAAAGGGATTAGCCATGGTTCTGGACAGGGATGACCGCCATGCTCATATAGGTACGATGGTCAGGTGTCCAGGTAGTTTTGACCATCTACTATATGTAGGTATGTACAATGCTATAATGATACATTATTGGAACATCAAGGCTAATTCTTTTCTTTTTGCAAAACATATACAAAATTTGGGATTGAAAGCATAAATATGCATAAATATGAGACAATGAGCAGAATTCATTGTTTTGTTATGGAATAAACCTGACCCCAACTGAGCAGAATTTCAGCTCCTGAAGAGGAGAATGAATATAAAAATCCTGCAAAACAGCTGGAAAGCTTCAGTACAGAAGAAGCAGCAGGTTGGTCATGTCAGTGGTTTGCTGCAGCTTGATGCATCAAGCAGGGATTATGCATACATTAAGTGGTTATCGAAAATTTGGGTGGTCTGGTACCAGAGGTACCATTTTCCAAATTGTTTGGAAAGCTCAATAATTGTTTGGTTAAAAAAATGTTTACATTCTGATCTATCTTCTCATTTCCTTCTCCTGAGCTCTAACACAAATGTCTTCCATTCATAGCAGAAACAACATATTTGAACAAATGGGTCTGTCCTGACAATCCTTGTTGTTTAGAACCTGCTCATCAGACCATACACAATTTATTCTGTGTAAAGGAGGATTGGAAATTTACTCTGTTCTCAAGCTACAACAACCAGCACCATTTTTAACATGCTTCATTAAAAACTTTGTGTCTACATCACTTCCTTTTTGGGAGGAGATTTATCTGTTGTCGTTGAAGTATTGGCTGTGGTTCCTCAGCAAAGCATGCTTTAATCATAATCCATTATGTTTAAAAGGGTGACAAAGTCAAAGAAGAGATGCATATGTGTGTGCTCAACCATCATCTACAACATCTACATCCCTTGCATAATCTACATTGTCTATGCTCAGCAGAGTACGAGTCCATAAACAAGCTTTCCAGCTTGAATAAGGTTGGAGCAAGTCAGAACAGATTGCTAATCGCATCCAGAATGTTCTGCCTGGAAGATTGTTTTAGTTCATCAGCACTCTGTCAACAGTTCCAGCCGAGCAAAGCAGTGTGAGGGCAGAGAACACACACACACACACACACACACACACACACACACACACACACACACACACACACACACACACACACACACACACACACACACACACACACACACACACACCTGTGGAGATTAGTACTAACAGTTACTAACTGTACTAACAAGTTTATTTCCCATGATGCCAATAAATCTATAAGTGGATCATCTCCAGCTTTCCATCTTCATGTCAGTAATGAACAGGATAAAGGTCCTAATGTGTCCCTGTAACTGAGTTCTCCACTAAGAGATGAAGGAAATAACACAAACACCAGTGCCAACAAGTATAAACCATTTTCTTTGTGAATTTAGATTGTTGGATAAACAGCTGTTCCTAGCTAATTAATTGCTCTTTTGGATAGAAAGATGTGAGAAAAACAATACAAACACACAAAAAAGTTTCTATCAAAGGTTTATACATTTACATATACATTTACATTCTCTGGTGTATGTAATTTTATATATATATATATATTTATAACCATCCTCTCAGTTTTTACAGTGATTTAAAAACCCACAATCTGGTGTTTATAATGATTTATAATCCCACAATTTGGTGTTTATAATGATTTATAATTCCACTCTCAGTGTTCATAATGATCTATAATCCCATGCTCCGTTGTTTATAATGATTTATAATCCCAGTCTCAGTGTATATAATGATTTATGATCCCACTCTCTGGTGTATGTAATTATTTATAATCCCACTTTTAGTGTTTACAGTGATTTATTACCCCACTTTCAGTATTTATAATAATAATTCATAATCTCACTCTCTGGTGTTTATAATGTTTATAATGATTAATAATCCCACTGTGTGTTTATAATAATGTATAATCCCACTGTGTGTTTATAATAATTTATAATCCCCCTCTGTGTTTATAAAAATGTATAATCCCACTCTCTGGTGTTTATAATGATTTACAATCCCAATTTCAGTGTTTATAATGATTCATAATCCCACACTCTGGTTTTCATAATGATTTATAATCACAGCAATGGTTTTCCTTGACTACTGTCAACTATGACTCATACTTTAAAAATAAATATAAATTACAAATTTAAAAATTTGTCATTTTTATAATGAATTTTTATATTCCTGTAAAGCTGCTTTGAAACAAGGTCCATTGTTAAAAGCGCTATACAAATCAAATTAAATTGTGCTGAATTGAATTTTCCCATTAATCAATGTTTGCTACCAGCAATTATATTATTCTTGTAGATAGACTACAAAATGTTGCTATAGTTAAGCAATTGACTTTCTCTTGGTTGATGTCTGACAGATTGTTATTAATAGATATTATCGTTGACTTCTCCATAAATATATAAGGTCCGCTTAAAGGCTCTCTGTCATATATGCATATATATATATTCTCGGTACAATTATTTATTAACCTATGCCCTCTGTTTTAGTTGTGATGCATTAGTTAGTTAGTTAGTTAGTTAGTTAGTTAGTTAGTTAGTTAGTTAGGCCTGTCAGCAGCTTCTCCTTCACACACTCACACACTCACACACTCACACACTCACACACACACACACACACACACACACACACACACACACACACACACACACACACACACACACACACACACACACACACACACACAGGAACTCACGTGAGATTAGCTCATTCGCTCTGTGTGTGTCCCCCAGTGTTAAACTGCTCAGTAAAGAGATGAAGGAGCTACCGCGTGCTAATGAGGTCAAGCATACAGTACACATTTTCACACACTTTCAAACTCTCTCTCTCTTACTCTTACTCTTACACACACGCACACACACACACACACACACACACACACACACACACACACACACACACACACACACACACACACACACACACACACATTTTAATTCAATTTTATCTGTATAGCATTTTTAATCAATGAACATTGTCTTAAATCAGCTTTACAGAAATATAAATATTTAAGTGTAAATGTAAATGTATATTTATCCCTCATAAGCAAGGAAAAACAACTCAGTGAGATTATACGAGGAAGAAACCTTGAGAAGAACCAGACATAAAAGAGAACCTCATCCTCATTACAGTGGCAAAGGAGCGAATTCAGTTTATAAATACGATGTATTATAGTGCAGAAAAGAAGTGGAGAGATGGCATGAATATGGTCATCATTCTTGACTACAGGAAAAAGCTGTTTTTGAGCTGAGTGCTGTTTGTCTTTGTTTGAGGACTCATATATGCATCTATTCTGGAGGTATAATTCACTCTTGTTGCGCAAGCTGTATTTGTACAGTGTGTGACGGAGAGAAAGCACTCTATCAGTCAAAATCTACTCAGGTAGATCGACATCATGGCCCCGTTTCACAGTAAAGCATCTTAATGACCACATTATCACCAATCTGCTTCCCGCAGACATCTACAACAATAGAGTCAACAAGCAGGAGCGGGTGTTTTACCCAAATAACAGGAGATGGAGCTCAAGCGGCATGTTTCATCATGATAGTCTTCATCATGAGACGAAAGGCACTTCTGTGTTTTTTATGTGTGTGTGTATGTGTGTAAAAGAGAGAGAGAGAGAGAGAGAGAGAGAGAGAGAGAGATAGATAAAGTAAGTGATAAATAGATTAAATGTTCCCTTACTAATGCAGTGTTCTGTGTGCAGTTTGTGCTCTGACACAAGTCCTTCTGAAGAACAGATTTTACAGACTGAACTGTCTGCAAAAACTTTAACATGGAGATTCAAAATGTTTTTTGTTTTCTTTTTAATTAGGGTTTTTACCAAAACCTAGTTTTCGTTATTTCGTTTTGTTCAGAGTTGTTTAGGGTGGAATCAGAGCAGCACTGTCGCATTTCCTCAGTTTAAACATTGAATGATTTGTGTGATGCACTGATTGAAGACTGGTTAAATCTCACTGCTCCACTACTGATGGTCGCATTTCTCATCGGATTTGCATTAGAAATCACAGACGAGGTCATTTCCACAGTCCGAATGCACAAAATTAAGGAGCATTAAGGAGGCTGACCTCTGACCCCTAACTTTCACCCTCACTTTTATGTGCTTTGCTGAATATGTTAGCATAAAGCTTCACTGCTCTGATAAAACCAAGACAGACTCACAAACATTTTTTTTTTTTTTTACACTTTACTCGTTAATTGTTTCAACATCTAAAGAGACAATTCAGAAACACAACTCTAAATTCGCAAAATCGCAAATCGCAAAATTCATTTAGCTTTAGTCTGTGCCCGGAAAACTGCTCAATAAACCGTGAAGGGTTTAATTGGGGTGGTGGTTTCACACACACACACACACACACACACACACACACACACACACACACACACACACACACACACACACACACACACACACACACACACACACACACACACACACACACAAATACGTAGTACATTCCAGTGTCTGTAGGGCAAAACAGCTAACACTTAACCTATTAACATGCTACTAATCTACTAACATTATTCCTCCCAGGTCTGCTTTTTTCAACTTCTATTCTGCAAGTCAAATTGAGAGGCTTTTATTGTCATTTAGACCATATATAGCTGATTCAGCACACATTGAAATGAAACTACGTTCCTCCAGGAGCCTGGTGCTACTTAAAGACACAGAGCTACATAAGACAACACAGAACAAAAGACTAAAATGAAAATTTGTTCAGCCTTGTGCAAATCATACAGGACACAAGACAATAAGGTAAAGACAGATACAAAAAGACAGCAGCAACCAGTCTACAGTGTGTTTGGTGTGTAAAAGTGTTCAGAAAAAAGATGTACAGTAATGTTCAAAAAGTTCAATTAATTGTGCTGATTTGCAAATGTAAAAAAAAAACAATGTAAAATCGATAAACCTGATAGAGTAACGTTTATTGTTATTAATGAAAACCACAAATACAAAAGACAGATTGCAGTGAAATGGTAATGTGGCTTTTCATCAATGACAGAAAGATTTCAGTGACAGAGGGGACGTTGTTCTGCAGCCAGTGGACATGATGGTGGTCACGTTTTCAGAAAAGAAGTCCAGAAAAATGGCTCTTTAAGCTTCTCTTCCACAGGCTTTGATATTTAAATGAAACATGCATTACACACGCACACACATACACACAGGGTCATCAGCCGGGGGCCAGCGGTGGGGAAACGATGGAATTTGTGAAGATTGAAAGGACGGAGAACAATGGAGCAATGTCGGTGTTAAAGTCAGCGTAGGGGGCGATCGTATCTCTTCTAGTCATCTACTGATAATCAGCAATGTGATACTTTGCAATTCTCAGTGTGCGTGACATTGTGAGATTATTATTATCGTCATATATATGTCGTTATATGTCGTATCGCTAGGCACCATTCTGTGAAAACAAGTAAAATATGTGACATTCAGATGTAGACATGAGTGAGAATACTTTATTAACCATAATGCATAAGCGGAAGAATAAAAAAACAGATGTGATGGAGACAAATATTCAGAGAGAGAGATGATTAAATACAAAGGACAAATGAATAGGAAGTGCAAACAGGATAAACATTTTATGACTGAGTGTCAAAAATAAAGTTAAAGCCAAGAGAGATTTTTGACAGCTTTAAGGAGATTTAATCTTATGTACTTTAGCACCATGTGAGACATGACAACATGACTGATGTCAAACATGTC
>NC_062539.1:12003709-12011209 GCF_022655615.1 Tachysurus fulvidraco
GATCTTTCGGCCAGTGTTGACTCATACATTAGGGATTTTATTTGACATTTAGGAGTTCAGCTCATCTCTGAGAGACAAAAGGAAGAGTGCTCGGTGTGATCATTAAGTTCCTTGTTGTCAAGCCGGAGCTTTAATGAGGAACAGAGGAACATCTGGCTTCCATCAGAGAGCCTCCTTTTCTCATACAGTTGCATTAGAGGAAAAAAACACCACAAAGAACCACACTAATGACGTTAAATACACGATTCACGGCTTTGACTAAAAAAGGATTCATACTTCAATTTATGCGATATTTATTTCTTCTTTGAAGAAGAGTCGCATCAAATCCTTGTGAGCCGTAGCAGTAATACTAGTCAGGGGAATTTGAATAGAAGTGATGATGAAACATCTAACAAGGAAGAAAATCTACACACATACAACAATTATCAGCATGTGTCATCATTAAGAAGATTTTTTTTTACTGTTTATTCCTTCAGTTCAACACACCAGGTACATTCTTCATGTACATTTCATGCTTTAACCTCCAAACTTCTTAATCTACATGGAGAATATGCATTTCTCTAGAATATGTGGAAAATCCAGGATTAATGATTAGTGATCAAAATGTTTTTCCTAAAATCTTCTCAACCAGGCACATTACACTCTACACTGTAATATCACAAATTCTCTCAGAGCACAGTACCTTTGGGCCTGCTCTTATTCTGACATTAATTTTTTTTACTTCCTGGCCGTGTCTCCACCCCTTTGTGTTATTAGTCCAACTGCTTCCACCTGTTTCCACTTTAGTACCATAATTACTTTGTCTATACATACTTACAAGTTACATTTTACTGTGAAGTTTAGTCAAAGAAGTCAACACACACACACACACACACACACACACACACACACACACACACACACACACACACACACACACACACACACACACACACACACACAAAGAGTGTTCATCCTGCCACATTGAAGGTGAGCTAGATATTCCAAAAAGGAGTGTGTCATAATATTAATGATGATGATGATGATTATGATGATGATGACGATGTTGATAAAGAGGGAACAGATGTATTAAAACAGTCCCATGCCTTTCAGTCCACACATACACTTGTACATCATACACTACACATTTATACAACAGTGTGTGGGGTCCAGATGACGCTCCTCATTTAACTGTCCATGATGTAAATCTTTACAGTATCTCTACAGTGCCTTGACTCAGTGTATCCGTGTGTGATGTCACCACTCTGGGTTTAGCCTCTGAATGATGTGTCTAAAAGTCATTAGGTTAGTCAGTGAATATCTTAGCAGTGTTCATATACTCCACATCATTTCATTACATTAATAAACATTGTCTGTACAGTAAATCAGGATGTTTCATGTCAGATGGCTGGAAGCAGAGAGTTGAGTCAGACAGAAAACCTGAACTGGAGATTAAGGAGAAAGCTTTGGATTGTAGTGAAGGAAATCTAAGAAAATTCTCAGAAATGTGGACGTTTCCCCTTAAAATTAAAGAGAGCATCCTAGTAAAGATAAAAGTTATTCATAAAGCAGCTTAACCCTTAAAAGCTCTTAATGTCTCTTAATGTCAGAAAATGTTAGGAGTAGAGAAGAGGACCTTTAAGAGACTTAAGTTTTTCTTTCTTTAGCAGAGGAGAAAATGGCCAAAAGTTGAAGAGGGAGAAGAATTTATATGTATATTCTGCCACTATGGCATTTAGGGACACACTAACATCTCTGAAACAAAGCTGAAATGCCATAGTGGTAGAAATAATAATGATAATTTGGCCTTTACATTTACATTTACATTAAATTTATTACATTTGTAACATATGCCCTGCAATGGGTTGGCACTCCGTCCAGGGTGTATCCTGCCTTGATCCCAGATGACGCCTGAGATTGGCACAGGCTCCCCGTGACCCGAGGTAGTTTGGATAAGCGGTAAAAAACGAAACGAACATTTGTAACATACAGCATCACTAATATGATCGTTCAGGAATGTAATCCCTACACGATATTGCCTCAAATATCTTAACATAGGGACAAAAAGAAAGCTTATAATAGACCAGATTTTAAAATCGCCCCTATTTAAAAAAAAAAACAATCACAAAAACAAACAGTCTTTAAGAATGTCATACCTAGTAACAGGTTAAACCCCACATCCTTTCTAAGAAAAACGTTTTTGTATTTTCCTTGCTCAGAGTTGCTCTGTGATTGGTTTTGAACCACTCTTAAGATAAGGTTCAGAGTTATAATTTTTTAATCTGAATCATGAATCTAAAACTTGAATATGAATATAGACCCTGGTCTTCAGTGTCTCTGCCTTTGTGTTGCTGTGAGACACTGAAAGAACATGGTAGCCTAGTGGTTAAGTTGTTGGTCTACTGATTGGATGGTCATGAGTTTGAATACCAATTCTATCATTGCTGGGCCCAATGAGCAAGGTCCTTAACACTCAATGGCTCAGTTGTATAAATTGCAATAAAAATGTAAGTCACTTTGGATAAGGTTGTCTGCTAAATGCCATAAATAAGACATGGTTCTCAGATTTTTTAAAATTATAGGAAGAAGAAACAGATACACACTGTGTACTTTTTCTCTTACAAAACTAATGAAGAGAAAAATAGTTGCTCCACAACACTGATCCAGATTCGATCCTCTGGGACAACTCCAAATTTCTGCCTGCTGTCATCTTCTTCAGTAAACATTTTGTCCCAGCCAGAGTGGCAGAGCATCTGGAGTAAATCCCAGGAACACAGGGCAGGAACACACTCACATCACATCAGTTTATTTAATTAGTATCAACAAAAGTAAATGGTTTGTCAAGCTGAGGTTTATTATTAATTATTCACCTTCTCTGATGGAGTTGTGACTGAAATATGCTCATGTGATTATATTTCTACCTTTACTTTAATTTCATACACAGTAATGCACAGTGTAAACGTCATACTGTAGCATTTGGCAACATCATTAAAGTATGATTCCTCCTTCTGGCCTTAGTTCAGGAAATGTAAAAATGAGTGAACATAAGAGGAGGGTTCTCTACAGATGATTCACACAGTTCCAGTTGAGGTCTACGTGCTCACACACACTTTCACCGGCAATGGAATTTCCACTATTGAATAGCACTCTGGATCACATTTTACTCACACACACAGACATGCATATGCACACATACATACACAATGTGTGTGTACAGAGGTTCTGTTATTAAAGTATGTGTAATGTTAATGATAGTGTGGGGAGTGATGTGTTTCCTGCAGCTGTAATTCAGTCACTTTCTTACACACACATTGCACGTCACACACACTAATCAGGAACCGCTGTGCACCACCACAGAGGGACATGAGGCATTATCCAACAAGCCAAAGTAAACACATCTACATGTGTACTGTGTGTGTCTGTGTATGTGTGTGGTAGCAGTTAAATATGTTCATTGTGAGACTAATCGTCAGCAGCAGGAAACTTAAGGTGTTGAACTGCTGGTTGAAAGGTTGTGAGTTTGAATCCCTGGACTACTAAACTGCCACCACTGGGCCCTTGAGCAAGACAGTTAACCCTCAACTGCTCAGCAGTGTAAATTTATGATAAATGTATCTATAAAAATCTAGATACTGTAAATGTATATTGCTCTGGATAAGAGTGTTAGCCAAATGCTGTAAATGTGCTATCATTCAGGCCACTCACAGTGAACTGACCATAAGATGTGACTGAAGAGTAGAATGAGTTTCTAGAAGGAAAAAGTCTTCAAATTCTATTTCACATTATCATATCCAATTTCTGTATCTGCATTATTTCCTGATATATATTTTTTCCTGATACTCAACAGTAATCAGGTTCTGATGCAAAATCTCTGATTTAGGGTGGACCACAGTGTGTTTGTGTGTGTGTGTGTGGGGGGGGGGGAATGGGAGAGAGGGTGGTGTTGGATGCAAACTGTTGCATAAGAACAAAGTTGCACAGTCCACTGATATTTATTGCTACATGCAATCATCCTATTTCATACACAGATGAGCTGTGAACATTCACACACACACATACACACACACACACACTAGAGTCCACCCAGATCCTTCACTGGCAGAAGGATTTCATGTTACATCAGACAACGTCAAGATCCTGGCTGAACAAACTGCAGTGGAAAACAAATGACATCACAATCTTACTGAAATTCATCATTCCTGTTCTACACCCACCTGCTGGTATTAAGGAGTTCCAGCAGACTGCAGTGCTAATGTTATTCTCTATAAAATGTGCTTACATATATATAGAAATATGTATATACAGTATATATATATTCATTATTATTTAAATTAATTTGTTATTATTTTCCAAATAAACTAGAATTTACAGCATGAGATCATGCGGATGAAGTGTGTTTTTATTGAAATATGTTGTGGATTTGTGTGATTGATGATTTCATAGTAGCTCTTTGAGATGGTCGACATGAGGCCCAGCTGCTGTGTTTGCATACTTATTTATGTTATGGAACAATGATTATAGTGAGCATCATGTAATGGTTGCTGTAGGAACATCACTTTTAAATAGTTTGAGTACGAGGAGTTGAGAAGAGCTGGGTTAGGGTTAAGGTTAGGAACTTCCACAAAAACCTGTTCTGTGAGTGCTTTGTGTTTACTTGGAGTTTTTTATAGCTGGTTTAATAAAAAATATAATGTGGTTTTTGTAACTAATGTCAAGTATAAAATGAACAAAAAAAACCATTAAACATTAATAATGCAGTAAAGAAATTTGTTTCATGATGGTGATGCTGGTGATGATTTGATGTAGGAGATGATGGTGATGTTGGAGATGATGGTGATGATGGTGATGAAAGTATTGAAGGTGATGACAATTATGGAGATAAAGCTGATGATGGAGAAGATGTAATGATGGAGATGATGGTGATGACCGTAATGATGGAGATGAAGCTGATGATGGTGATGATGGTGATGATGGAGATGAAGCTGATGATAAAGAAGATGTGATGATGGAGATGATGATGATGATGATGATGATGATGATGATGATGGAGATGATGATGATGTGATGATGGAGATTATGGTGATGATGGCTATGAAGGTGATGACGGTGATGATGGAGATGAAGCTGATGATGGAGAAGAGGGTGATGATGGGGATGATGGTGATGATGGAGATGAAGCTGATGATGGAGATGGTGATGATAAAGATGATGAAGATGATGTGATAATGGAGATAAAGCTGATGATGGATATGATGTAATGTTGGAGATGAAGCTGATGATGGAGAAGATGTGATGCTAGTGACGATTTGATGTTGGAGATGATGGTGATATTGGAGATGACGGTGATGATGGAGATGAAGGTAATGATGGAGAAGATGGTGATGATGGAGATGATGTGATGATGGAAATGAAGCTGATGATGGAGATGATGGTGATGATAGAGATGATGAAGATGATTTGATAATGGAGATAAAGCTGGTGAAGGAGATGATGTAATGATGGACATAAAGGTGATGATGGAAATGATGTGATTATGGAGATGATAGTGATGAAGGTGAAGACAGTGATGACAGAGAAGATGTTATGATGGAGATGATGGTGATGATGGAGGTGATGTGAGGTTGAAGATGAAACTGATAATGGAGATGTTGAAGATGATGTGATGATTTAGATGATGAAGATGAAGCTGATGATGGAGATGACAGTGATGATGTTGATGATGGTGATGATAGGGATGAAGATAATGATGGAGATGATGGTGATGATAGGGGTGAAAATGATGATGGAGATGATGGTGATGATAGAGATTAAGCTGATTATGGAGATGATGTGATGATGGAGATGATGTGATGATGGAGGTGAAGCTGATAATGGAGGTCATGTGATAATGAAGATCATGGTGACGATAGAGATGATGGTGAAGATGGAAATGATGGAGATGAAAATGTTGATGGGGATGATGGTGATGACAGAGATGATGTGATGATAGAGATGATGGAGATGAAACTGATAATGGAGGTGTTGGTAATGATTCCAAAATTACTATAAATAAAATTGACATTCCAAGTGTTTCTTCTCCTGAGTTATTAGTACCTGTACCAGTACCTGTACCTGGACTTGTACTTGTACTTGTACTTGTACTTATACAGTACTTGTACTTGTACCTGTACCTGTACCTGTACCTGTACCAGTACCTGTACTTGTACTTGTACTTATACAGTACTTGTACTTGTACCTGTACCTGTACCTTTACCTGTACCAGTACCTGTACTTGTACTTGTGAAGAATTTAACTAGGATTAGCAATCATGCTAAAATGTTTATTTTGTTACAATATTTGGTTCACAGCTCAATGAATTAACATTCTGATTCTGATCTATTTTTATTTCATAAGTAATATTAAAAGCCATGCCCCACAGCTGATGACATCACAGATCTTAGGCTATAGTGGTTTATATTTCTATCTCATGAAATAAACAAACAAACAAATAAATATGTTAATAAAGTTAATAAGTCTGCAGTGAATGTAATTCTCTCAGCATGAGTTTTAATAACACAGGATTTATTTGAACCTTTTTTCATTTCCTATATGTAAGACATTTCCATTAGCGAAGCTTCTCATAAACCCTCATAATCTACACACATATTACCCATAATCCCCCTGTCTGCTCCACAGCTAATCACTCTGAACAAACATGACTCCTTGTGACCTTTGACCTCCCGACCCTAACAGTGGCGGGTGGCCTTGTGTGGTCAGAGAGAGATCTCACACACATGCGCGCACACACACACACACACACACACACACACACACACACACACACACACACACACACACACATACACAAAGCAAGCTGAAGTGAAGCTGCAGCTGCAAGAAAATACAGAGTACAAACACTTCTGTAACATTTTCACTCTACTTGCCTGTGTGAGCAAGACAGACAGAGAATATAGTGAGACAGAGTGTACTGTGAGACAGTTCTGACATTCATCTAAGAAAAGTGTTGTGTCTCTGTCCTCAGGGCTGCAGATATGAAGTGTGTGTGTGTGTGTGTGTGTGTGTGTGTGTGTGTGTGTGTGTGTGTGTGTGTGTGTGTGTGTGTGTGTGTGTGTGTGTGTGTGTGTGTGTGTGTGTGTGATGTTCATGTGTTGTCTCATTTCAGTGTATTAACACTGTCATTTAAAGAATATAGGCCATGCCCCTTACCTGCGTCAAAAGTATGAATGTTTCTCTTTCATACGTCCTTCATCCATTTATAGATAATAGTGTGAAAACACTGTAACAGTCAGAAAACAGACACACACACATATTATCAAATACGAGATTAAACAAGAATAAATATCTGACCTGATGTTCACTTCATGCTGCTTTCTAATGACAATGTGAACACACACACACACACACACACACACACACACACACACACACACACACACACACACACACACACACACACACACACACACACACACACACACTCCTTAAACAAGGCTAACAAATTAGTGTTGTAGTATGGGTCTG
>NC_062539.1:12013709-12021209 GCF_022655615.1 Tachysurus fulvidraco
AGACCTCAATGCTGAACAAACACGTGAGAGGACTTACTGACTATTCTATTGAGTGTCTGTTTTTGCAAGTGTTTCCAAACATAATAATGCAATGCCTACATATGGTAGCTTTTCCTTGTAGAAGGCATTCTTGGCAGAAATCCCATCTGAAGAGAAATTGGCCAGGAGCATTTAGAAAGAGGCGGGATCTGTGTGGAGTTGTGATTTCTTCCACTTTCTCTCTGCTGACCTTAGTTCTCTCTGCTTGCTGTGCAACACGACAGCCAATAAGCAGGACAAGAACTCCTCCTAGGTTTAGCAGACAGAGGACAGAGAAGGTCCAAGGTTGAGGAAAGAGAGGAGAGGAAAGTGTCTGTGGCTAAGTCCAAGGGTAGTTAGGAGAAGGAGTCAGGGTCACAATGAGATTAAAAAAGATATAGAGGAAGGGGAGATAGAGTGGAGGTTCCGGTGAGTAAGAGAGAGATGTTGGAAGATAGGTTTACGTAGGATAGGGAGAGTAACATTGAAAGATACCAGCTGATGATCAGAGATGTGAAATGGGGTGGCAGTCATGTCTGTAGCTGGGGTAGAATAGGTGAAAACCAGATACAGGACATTTCCTCCCTTGTGTTTGGGGCAGCTGTTGAATGTCAAGGAGAACGAATTCAGTAAAGTCAGGAGGCAAGAAGACTGAAGCTTTTCAAAGGGGAGGTTGAAGGGGAGGGGAGGTGAGTGGAGGTTTATCCCAGATGTGCTGCATAAACATATTAACACACAATATATCCAGAAACAAACATTAAAGTAAAACACTAAACACCAGGGAGTATGTCAGTTCCAAATGTGAATGTGGCATAATGATTATTAAATCAATTCATTATTCAAACTTTAACTGAAACTAACCAGTAATTAATAACTTCAATTAACGTAAAACGTAAATCATTTCATTCTAAACTGTAAATATCACAATCACGGGAACTAGAACTTCATCTGCTGTTCCTTAAATTCCTGTGTGCTTGTACATGTTCTAAATGGAGTGTTTAAGAGCTTTTAAAAGCTTCTGAGAATCTTAAACTCATGTAAAAGAAGCAGGCAGAAGTGAAATAAATCTGAAGTAATGTGTGTGAAGTGGTTTCAGAAGGCGTGTCAGAACTCAGGACTCAGAACTCAGAACCTCATGATTGTGGGTTTTGTTGATGCCTTGAACATGACATACATTAATGAAGACAGTGTAAATGGTCAGATTCCAAATATTGTCTTTTCAACCCTTTGCCAAAAAGGACATTTTCATGAATTCAGTTATTAAGCATAATTTACAGCATTTAACCGACACCCTTCTCCAGAGAACATTTATCTTATTCACACAACCAGAAAAGTCACACAACCGTCCACAGAATGCTCCATTGATGAATATAACGATACTTGTTCACTTGAATGAAGTATGGAGAACATCTAGGTCAAGTTCATTCCTCGAGTCTTGATGTATACCTATATCTTACCCTGAGGGAGCAAGGTGCAGTGTGAGGAGTGATAAGAGCTTTGAGGTAAGAGGGAGCTGGTCCAGTTTTGGTTTGTAGGCAAGCATTAAAGAAAAGATTAGTTTGTAGGAAATATTTGAAAGTGAGTATTCTAAAGAAATTATAAGCTACGGTAATAGATTTTTATAACCTGAAAAAGTGTAGTTACATATGTACTATATGAGTAGTACATATCATGCTGAAAGATTGAAGGTTGGACATCACAGTAAGCACTGATCATTTGTGAGGAAATGGAAGCTGCATCACACCACACAAATACTGTGATGTACTACCTCAACAAGCATCAGCACAGGGAGGTCAGCAGTTCTTCTGGAGGAGTGAAGGTGCACCCATTTTCTGAGCTATGCGTAGAGTAAGTGAAGACTGTGTGGGAGGCGCACTAAACTAAGAAAACTGCTGCTCAAGAAAACCCATATAGACTTCCTGTGAAACTGGATAGAGCAAAATGGAGAGGGATAGTACAAAAGCTCCTGATTCAATCTGCTAAAAAAAGCCTGAAATTTTACCTTTTACAAGAACAGTGGTCCAAAACACACAGTCTTAGCATCATAGGAGCAGTTAAAAACAAAAGAGGTTAATGATCTTTAGTATCAAAATCAAAGTTCAAGTCTGAATCGCAGTGAGAATCTGAGGCACTGTTTAAAAATCGCAAGCAACAAACCTACCAGAAGAACTTTCACTAAACATCATCATTTTTATTTTACTGTTCTAATGCTTTGTCTATCCCAAACACACACACACACACACACACACACACACACACACACACACACACACACACACACACACACACACACACACACACACACACACACCACACACACAGTGATTCTAAAAGTGGTGCTCTTTCTGTTTCACACTAAAAGTTCTTGCTCAGATCAAGTTTAGGGAGAACACTTAAAGTGAATTATCCTTGTCTCTGGGACACATTGAAACACCAAGACAAAACACAAACACACGCCAAAGCCAAGGTGATAGATAGAGGCTCTTGGAGGAGGTGATTGTGTTTATCGACTGTCTCGAGGTCTGCAGCTCCAACATGTCAATCTGTAATGCCATGTGTAATTGATGCTAATGCATGTTTTACTGCATGCGTTAGCATGTTTTACAGCAGCACATGGTACAGGCCTGCCGAAAAAAGAAAGTGAATAGGTTTGAGTCTAAAGTGTGTGTGTGTGTGTGTGTGTGTGTGTGTGTGTGTGTGTGTGTGTGTGTGTGTGTGTGTGTGTGTGTGTGTGTGTGTGTGTGTGTGTGTGTGTGTGTGTGGGTGAGCAAGGTCATGTGGTTTTCTGGAAGATTTATGGGTATAATGACGGGTTGTAAGAGTCTAGACTTTACAGTGAAGTGGAATTAGTGACATTTCACAGCGAATCATTTTTTCATGAATCAGAGGCTCAGCCCGAATCAGTACGGTGACCTCAAAACATCCAACACTAAACCAGTAAGATGGTTTATTGTCTGAAATCACTCACGTACTACGACGTGGTCACATGTGAATCATTTTTCAATGTTTTAATTAGATTTAACATCAGAAACTGTGTCTGTTATTATATTATTATTATAAGGTCCACGACTTAACATGACACACAAACACACTCACAGAGGGAGGAAGAGAGAGAGAGAGAGAGAGAGAGAGAGAGAGAGAGAGAGAGAGAGAGAGAGAGAGAGAGAGAGAGAGAGAGAGAGAGAGAGAGCAAGCACATGCGTGTTCACATTAATAAATCATACTTTTATGTTAATATAGAGTAAATGGAATGGAAGACTCCTCAGTGGCTAAACTGATATTAAAATTATAAATATATCTGTAATTTCTAAATTATAATTACATTTAAATATATCTAATTTTAATCTTGAATTTTTTATTATATTAATCTTTATATTATTCTAATATAACAACATATAACATAACATTAACATAACCTTCTGTTCTATGTTTATGTTTTGTAAAGCTGCTTTGAGACAAAGTCAGTTGTAAATTGTTCATTGAATTGAATTGAATAATAAAGATTTTTATAATAAAGATGTTTTTGATAACATTTTAGATATAATGTTAAATTACATTTTGAGTTAGTGTCAGATTAATACACACACACACACACACACACACACACACACACACACACACAGAGAGAGAGAGAGAGAGAGAGAGAGAGAGAGAGAGAGAGAGAGAGAGAGAGAGAGAGAGAGAGAGATTCATATCTTATGCCATTTATTATTATTTCTATTTATCCTAAACTTTTTATCTTTTATTTTTACTCTATTTGTTGATGTATAGTTTTTAGTCCTCTGACTTGCGGTGTCACCCCGACCATCCAGTTAGGAGGATTATTATAAAGGTGCGTCTCATCTCATCAGTAAATGCTCGTCCTGAGCTTTAAGATCCCCGAGGTTTCGCTCGGACTGTGTTGAATCACCTCCACATCCTGAACACGTCACACACACACGTCCAGGTTTCCACTAAAGGCTTACACACTACCTAGTGCACGCGGGTGCGATTTGGGACGTATTTGGTCAATCGGGTAGGTCCGTACGGTCTGACGTCACCACGCAAGATTGTGCGACCAATGAGATCGCGGCCCGATTCTCTCAAGATCCATCGTGAGCAGCGCGTCCTCGGTACACTGCAAGCAGAGCGCAAAGAGGAACAACGGAGCTCGCGTGCACTCATTCATACACACTGCGCGCGTGCACACACTCACACACACAGCTCTGGGAGAATCTCTCGCAGACAGACACACACGCGCGCGCGGAGACGTGCAGGGAGAAACGGAAGCAGCGCTGAGGTGCGGCTTTTACCGGATGGAGAATATATGTCGGTGTAATCGGTGTTAATTCGTGTATCGCGGTTCCGGAGCGGAAATCGCGCCTGGAGCTCGAGGAAACATTTTCTTCAGCCTATATATAAAATCTGAGATATTTTTAAAAGGTTTTTTTTTATTATTGATTTTCTTCTCAGCACCGGAGTGGATTGTGTGGAACTGAACCCGGATTTTTATAACTGGATTTAAAAAAAATAATAATTAAGTGTAATTTTGCGCACAGAGGAATAGAGTCTCAGGTGTGTGTGTGTGTGTGAACATGGAGGTGTTACTATGACCTCGGACTTCACCATTGTCACTGCAGGTCACACACTTTAACCTATTTATTCACATTTTTTTGTTTTTTTGGGGGGGGGTTTCTGTTTGAGAGCCAGTGAACTGAGAGCTTTTTTTTTTATTTGGGAAATTCAGCCATGAACTTTGTGGTTTATTGGACTCAGTTATTTCTGGTAGCGCTGCTGAACGTCTCGGCTGTGGATGTGAGTATATTTATTATACATCAATTTATTTTATTATTAGTTTATATAGAAAACACAAACACACCACACAAACTGAACAGTATAAGGTCTACACACAGCAGAATAATGTGTGTGTGAGAGTGAGTGAGTGTGTGTGCAAGAGCGTGTGTGTGTGTGTGTGTATGGTCCAATATGATTACTTCTGAGGATTATATAAGCTTAACCTAAAATACAAACATACATCGTGGTACACTGATGATTTTATTATTAGTTTATATAGAAAACACAAACACACTACACAAACTGAACAGCTATACACAACAGAATTGTGCGTGCGTGCGTGCGTGTGTGTGTGTGTGTGTGTGTGTGTGTGTGTGAGAGAGAGAGAGAGAGAGAGAGAGAGAGAGAGAGAGAGAGGTCCAGTATTACTTTTAATGATTATATATGCTTAGCCTAAAATACAAACACACTTCATTGTACACTGATGATTTTATTGTAGTATATTGTATTAAATGATAGTCTATGGCCTTTGTGTCTCGTAGTAAAACTCTATAAGTTTATTCTAGTAACTGTATAGTACTGACGGGGAAATTGGATGTTTCATAACAATGTACCAAATGATGTGAACGTTAGTTATATGCGACACCTGAGCATAGCGCGCGGTCATTTTACCCTGCGCGAGCGCGTTGTGTGACCGGTCCAATCACACAACAGGCAAAATTGGCAACCTCACTCACAGATTGCGTCATACTTAGTTGAAAATAATAATGAAAAAGAAAATAATTGTTCTCTCTCTCTCTCTTTCTGTCTCTATCTGTGTGTGTGTGTGTGTGCGCGCGCGCGCGCGCGTGTGTGTGAGAACGTGAGAAAACGTGGATGAGTAGGATTTCATGTCACACTGTAGACACGAGCTCTCAGAGCAAACCGCACCAATCCGCTCCATACATACTGATTTAAATGCGGGCTGCGTCTCAAACGAACCGCGCACCAAACACTAATGCCTTTGTGTTCACTACATTACCGAATCACAATCGTCGGGTGTAACGCGTGACTGGATTGCCGCGCGAGCGGGTCCGTGACAGGGCCCCATCCCAAATCACAGAGTATTGCCTCGTGACCTTCCCCGGATGTCCAGTGTGTCACTGATTATCATTAATATACAGACAGATGCACTTCTGATTATTAAAGCTTTTAAAATAAGTTTAAGAACTGGTGTGTGTGTGTGTGTGTGTGTGTGTGTGTGTGTGTGTGTGTGTGTGTGTGTGTGTGTGTGTGTGTGGCTACAGGTTTTGTTGTGTGTGTGTGTGTGTGTGTGTGTGTGTGTGTGTGTGTGTGTGTGGCTACAGGTGCCATTCTGAATCAACAAGGGTGTATCATAATTTTTATTTGCTCAGCCAATCACAAGTCTGCATTTGTGACGTCAATATTTGGGTTTTATTTAAGCACTTTGTTTCAGCGTGCCTTCTTTTTTCATTATTATACAGTGTGGTAGTTTAGCAACGGTAGCTAAGCTAACAGAGCTAACCACTTACAGAAACACCAATGTTTCAGAGTTGTGTGCTTACTCCTCCTTTAAATATATTAAATGTATGAGTCTGGACCTGAAATAGCCTTAATCAGGTTTTCATGTTATGAATGTCCAATAATAGACAATTTAGACTACAATAATAGACTAAATGTCCAATAATAGACAATTACAGTTAAACACAGACAAGTTGTGAGTGCAAACACATTTACCCTGTAAATTAGTTCTTCTTACGTTTTTTCTTTCTTTTCAGAAGAGACATACTTAGTTATGTGTGTAATTAAAGTGTTATATCATCTGAACACACTCGAACACACAGCATCATTACTTACACACAACATTGTATGGAGTTCTTTTCAGTGGTGTTATTGTAAGGGTGTTAGTGTATGTTACATCCTGTTAGTGTGTTACAGTATATCAGTGTGTGTTACAGGGTCTTACTGTATAGTGTGTTACATTTTGTTATAGTGTGTTACAGAGTGTTAATGTGTGTTTCACTTTGTTAGAGTGTGTTACACTGTTAGTGTGTCTTACAATATGTTAGTGTGTATTACAGTGTGGTAGTGGGTGTTACACTTTGTAAGTGTGTGTTACACTAGGTTTGTGTGTAATGCTTTGTTAGTGTTACTCATTGTTAGTGTTACACATTGTTAGCATGTGTTACAGTGTGTTATCCTGTGATAGTGTGTTAGTGTGTGTTACAGTATGTTAGTGTGTGTTACACTATGTTAGTGTACTACAGTATTTTAGTGTGTGTTATAGTGTTAGAGTGCGTTAACACACTTTTGTTAGTGTGTTACAGAGTGTTAGTGTGTGTTACAGTGTTAGTGTGTGATACAGTGTGTTAGTGTTAATGTGTGATACAGTGTGTTAGTGTGGGTTACAGAGTGTTAGTGTGTGTTAAAGAGTGTTAGTGTGTGTACAGAGTGTTAGTGTGTGATACAGTGTGTTAGAGTGTTAATGTGTGATACAGTGTGTTAGAGTGTTAATGTGTGATACAGTGTGTTAGTGTGGGTTACAGAGTGTTAGTGTGTGATACAGTGTGTTAGAGTGTTAATGTGTGATACAGTGTGTTAGTGTGGGTTACAGAGTGTTAGTGTGTGTTAAGGAGTGTTAGTGTGTGTTAAAGAGTGTTAGTGTGTGTACAGAGTGTTAGTGTGTGATACAGTGTGTTAGAGTGTTAG
>NC_062539.1:12023709-12028709 GCF_022655615.1 Tachysurus fulvidraco
AGAGAGAGAGAGAGAGAGAGAGAGAGAGAGAGAGAGAGAGAGAGAAAGAGATGTTTGTTGGAGTCATTGTGCCCCTGTCTATTTTATCCTGTTAAATTAATAAGAGAGAAATGAGAAGCAGTCAGCTGGACAATAATGCTAATGCTAACACAGATGCTAATGCTAATTGGCCAGCTCTGTGTTATACACACTGTGTTATACGCTGTGTGTACACTTTATTCCACTATGCAGCCTTGCTGTGCATTCAGGGTCAAATCCTGATTGGATGTTTGAGGAGACTTTGGGTTGCACAGACACACACAAACACACACACACACACACATTGCCTGTATTTCACAGACAGCTGAGGTGATAAAGCTAATGATGTCTGTAACACAGGCGTCTGTGTTCGGGGGTGGCTGATATTCGGACCACCACCAAACACACACACAATTCACTCACACACAAACATGTTCTAACACACACCCCCTCTGCAGCTGTCTCACACTTCCCAGTTCTAATCATAGCCACAGGTGTCACGCCGTCAACTGCCAACCTCTGCTTATTTTTAGCGCTGGAAACTGAGGCCGAGTCCAGAAACACACACACACAAAATGATGTACCTAGTTTAATTGGATGAGTGTGTGTGTGTGTGTGTTTGTGTGTGTGTGTGTGTGTGTGTGTGTGTGTGTGTGTGTGTGTGTGTGTGTGTGTGTGTGTGTGTGTGTGTGTGTGAGGATCAGGTTATCTGAGAAGGCTAAATCAAATCCACTGCCTATAGAGCCAAATGGAGACTTGCTCCTGCTCATGAGCACGTACACACACACACACACACACACACACACACACACACACACACACACACACACACACACACACACTGATAAATCTCCTCTGCTGCTTATTCTAAGCACGGTGTGCTGTCGTATCAACTCACTGCCCTCTGTGTGATTAGTGTTTGTGCTTTAATGAATGTGTTTCTGCTGAAAATCCTGATAGGTCAGAGGCTGTGTGCGACTGTGTGTAAGTTGTGAATTTGTGTGTGTGTGTGTGTGTGTGTGAGAGAGAGAGAGAGAGAGAGATAGAGTTGCACTTGTGACAAAGTCATTAAATTGAACACATTCCAGTGGAACTCTAACTAAACCTTGGGCCTGTATCCATAATGGTGCCCTATTCCCTAATCCCTAATCCCTACACACAGAACAGTGCATTGTAGGTATTTTGCATCCTGTTTCAGTGCACTGTGAGAGATTTATGGCATAGTGAATATGGGTGTCTTGCATTCTGGACAGAGCATCTTTTTCTCTGCTTCATGATATCGACTGTGCTTGTCTCAGATCTTTGGCTTAGACATATCTCTCTCTCTCTCTCTCTCTCTCTCTCTCTCTCTCTCTCTCTCTCTCTCTCTCTCTCTCTCTCTCTCTCTCTCCCTGCCCCCCCATTCCTCTTCTCTCCCTGTTTCCCCACTTTCCTTGCCCCCCCTTTCTCCCTCTCCTCCCCTCCCTCCCCCCATCTCTCTCTCTCCTCTGTCTGTCTCTCTGCTTGTCTTGCAGCCGCTGTGAGCCCTGCTCAGAGAGGAAGAAGCACTGGTTTGTGCAGGATCCTCTCACCTGCAGGTGTTCCTGCACACTGACTCAGTTACAGTGCAGGTCCAGAAAGCTTGAGTTAAACGAGAGAGTTTGCAGGTTTGTTCATCACCTCGTCCTGTGTGTGATGTGACATCCTCACGTGTGTGATGCAGCGCTGTGTCTCTTTTTTGTTCTTGGTTTTTTTTTCTCTGCATGACTCTTTCATCTGCTTCCACATTTTTGCTCTTTTCTAAATGCTGCTGCATGTGTGTGATCTCCACTGCACAGCGCTGAAATTAACATGCAGTCACATGGCTATGCTGTGTGTGTGTGTGTGTGTGAGAGAGAAAGAGAGCCTGAGAGAGGTGTGTGTGTGTTGTAGATCTTTGCAGGAACAGTTCAGATAAAAATAAAATTTCCCCATCCTTTTACCTTTGTCCATTTTAAAGAAGAAAACACTCATCACGGCTCAGCTAATCGACAAAATTCTAGTAAAAAGGAAGTAAGACATTTAATTTTTCACTTCCTTTAAGCCTCTGTGCCATTTATTAACTTCTCTAGAACACTTCACTACACCTGTACAATACTAAACAGGTGACATTTCAGTGAATTAAACACAGATGTGTTTGCAATATTCAGATTTCCTCTTGAAGATGCTCTCCTTTACATTTTTTAAAAACAGCTGGATAATAAAGCCACTACTTATTTGATGCTAATTTGAACATTCTTCGTGCTCCCTATAGATAGAAGTGCACTACATGGGGAATCTGTACCCTACGTAGTGTCCCTCTTCTCCTGAAAGAGCTCCAGAGAGCAAGAAAGTTACGCTGAACTGAACCGGCACTTTAACACGACAACACAATAAGAACACAATAAAATACATTTTGAATGTAGATCTTTAATTTCACCTCTGAATCCAAACAGAGCGGGGCTTTAAATGAAAATATGTCCATGCTGCTTGCTTCTCACATGATTAGAACTCAAATTATATTTTAATTCTAAAGTAATTCATTAATCAATGATCAAAATTAATTATATCACCATCTTCCTGATTCAATCACAAATAAAAAAAACTAAACCCTTCAGCTGGTGCACTAATCCCTAATGTAAGTTGGTGCACTACTTAACAGCTTTTATACACCTTCTAGTGCACTAAACATCTAGTAAAGGGCTGTTCGGGATACAGCTCACTAATTTCTATAGCACTATAGTCATTAATTAATGGCCCTGCGCCCTGTGTAGTGCACTACTAAAAAAATGTAGCGCTATATAGAACTCAGCTCATAAGTGCCCTATATAGTGAGCATGTGAATCATACGCTTCTCTCTTTTTCTTTTCCTTCGCAGATGTGATAAACCGAGGAGATGACGATGACGCTGGTCTCAGACACGCACTGAATGAAGGAATATTTAATCTCAGCACTTTTTCACCAACCTGTGGACCACACACATACACACACACCCTCTCTCTCTCTCTCTCTCTCTCTCTCTCTCTCTCTCTCTCTCTCTCTCTCTCTCTCTCTCTCTCTCTCTCTCTCATACACACAAACACATAAAAAGACATGATGGAAACGCTACCCAGCTGTACGTTTTAATAAATTAATATATGAACCCAGTTTTATCCAGAGAGACAGAAAGCTGTAAAAGGATGTGACAATGTGTAATGCTGCTATGGAGACAAGTGGACGCATGTCCATCCTGCGCCTTGAGACAGACGGACAGAGAGCTGCTGTTTCACGGATTTTATTTAAACGGGATTGTGATTATCGGAGTGGGCTTGACTCTACTGGACTGAGACACACTCTGATTGGATGACGGTGCAACCTTTGAGGATACAACATCATTATTGTGTAAATAATAAAGGGATATTCAGCGTAGGTTATGTTAATGTGATTCTGCTTTTCAACAAGGACATTTCAACATCAAAGATCATCCATTAATAATAATAATAATAATTAATAATAATTAATAACTTATAAGTAAATCTGTTTATTTTCCAAAGAGAAAAGCAAACGCTGTTAGGAAGCACGTTAGCGGTGTGTGTAACACTTTCTGTTTCTAGTCCACTACATCTAATTTATAAAGGTAGCTTCAGTATTCTGTGTATTTAAACTGATTTATTTATATTCAGTGTTACGTTTTTGTTGCTGTTCATTGCCTTGTGGTTTTATTTCCGTCAGCGTCACCACCAAATCTGCCTGATTTTATTTTCTTTTCCGAGAAGAAGGAAAGAAAGACTTCTCTGACATTCCTGAAAACTACTTTATATCTGACAGGAGGACGAATGATGTTTCTCGGTAAAAACATTGATGAATCACAAGGAATGTAAATGTGATATGAGCCGGTTTTTGTTTGTCTCTAATAATAAGAGACAATTTACGAATTTCCCCCAAGAAAAAACACCAACATTCTTCTATTTGTATTAAAACAGATTTTTTCATGTCCATTCTATTTTCATAATATATTTATTTGCGTGTTAAAGATTTAAATATTAACACTTTTTTGTTTTAGTTTAACATTAAATATGTATTTATTTTTGAAATTATATTGTTTTTTAATAAATCCAAAAATCTGTGTTGCGTCCTGACTTTCTGTAAATCCAGAAACATTTTAATGTCGTGGTTTACACCAAAGTTATATAAAGTCGTTATAGAGAGAACAGTTTTCAGGGGATGAGCTGTGTATAAATTATAAATAAACTTTTATTTTCGGTTTCAGAACAGATCAGACTTTGACTTCTGGACATAAAGAATTCCCCTACAGAAGAAAATCCCCAAAGTAGCTCATAAATGTTGAACTAAATCCAAAGTAAACAAAAGATTTTATTACACACACAAACACACACACACACACACACCAGGGCTATGATATATCAGTGTCCTGTATAATGGACATGAGGAAGCAACACTGAATGCAGCTCTGAATGTCTTCACATGACGATCCTAATAACTCATATTATAATAAAGTTCTTATAAGATCAGCTAACAGCAACTGTTTTCATTTTTACAGCTCTGATGTAAATTCCAAAGAAACTTTCAGAATCACTTTCCTGCATGACTTTATAATAACTTTATTCCTGCACGATAATAACAACTCACATTATTCACACAGAGCTTATCCATTCATTTTGGCAGCTTAAAGGTGGAATTCTGCTATAGATTCCTCACTGCTGTGTGAGTGTGTGTGTGTGTGTGTGTGTGTGTGTGTGTGTGTGTGTGTGTGTGTGTGTGTGTGTGTGTGAGAGAGAGAGAGAGAGAGAGAGAGAGAGAGAGAGAGAGAGAGAGAGAGAGAGAGAGAGAGAGAGAGAGAGAGAGAGTTTAAATGCAATTAATGTTAGATATTAAAGTCTGACTTTTGTATAGTGAGCTGTTGGACACAGGTACAGAGTTAGAGACATTTTTCCATTCTCAGATTAGAAGAGTGATGACGGAGTGGAAACTGTGAGAAGTTAGCT
>NC_062539.1:12036209-12131209 GCF_022655615.1 Tachysurus fulvidraco
CAGTGACACTGTCTCTAAACCATACAGCATGGCCGGTCTCACCACTGTCCTGTACACCTTCCCTTTGATTCTCACTGATATTTTCCTATCACACAGAACTCCTGACACCTTTCTCCACCCATTCCAACCTGGCTGCGCTCGTTTCTTTACCTCCTTCCGACTCTCTCCGTTACTCTGGACTGTTGACCCCAAGTACTTAAACTCCTGTACCTTCTTCACCTCTTCACCCTGTAACCTTACTGTTCCACTTCCCTCCCTTTCATTCACACACATGTACTCAGTCTTACTATGACCAACTTTCATTCCTCTTCTCTCCAGCGCAAACCTCCACCTCTCCAGGTTTTCCTCCACCTGCTTCCTGCTCTCACTACAGATCACAATGTCATCTGCAAACATCATTGTCCAAGGAGACTCCTGTCTGACCTCCTCTGACAACTGGTCCATCACTATAGCAAACAGGAAGGGGCTCAGAGCCGATCCCTGATGCAGTCCCACCTCCACTTTGAACTCCTCTGTCTGATCTACAGCACACCTCACCACTATCCTGCTCCTCTCATACATGTCCTGCACCACTCTAACATACTTCTCTGCTACTCCTGACTTCCTCATACAGTACCACAGCTCTTCTCTTGGCACCCTGTCATACGCTTTCTCCAAGTCTACAAACACACAGTGCAACTCCCTCTGACCATCCCTATACTTCTGCATCAATATTCTCAGAGCAAAAATTGCATCTGTTGTGCTCTTTTTGGGCATGAAGCCATACTGCTGCTCAGAAATTTCCACTACCTTCCTTAACCTAGCTTCCACTACTCTTTCCCACAGATTCATTGTATTACTC
This sequence comes from Tachysurus fulvidraco, assembly GCF_022655615.1. Lineage (NCBI taxonomy): Eukaryota > Metazoa > Chordata > Actinopteri > Siluriformes > Bagridae > Tachysurus > Tachysurus fulvidraco. The sequence goes on from NC_062539.1 coordinate 12,037,051, forward strand.
ATCATCTTTATCCCCCTATAGTTGCTGCAACTCTGCACGTCACCCTTATTCATAAAGATCGGCACTAACACACTCCTTCTCCATTCCTCAGGCATCCTCTCACTCTAAAACCCTGTTGAACAAACTAGATAAAAATTCCACTGCTGCCTCTCCTAGACACTTCCAAGACTTCAACTCTTTTTTCCCTCTCATTTTCCTCATTCATCAGCTCCTCAAAGTATTCCTTCCATCTCCTCTGTACACTCTCCTCACTTGTGCACACCCTTCCATCTCTATCCTTAATAATTCTAACTTGCTGCACATCCTTCCCGATCGCTCTGCCTAGCTAACCTGTACAAGTCCTTCTCTCCTTCTCTAGTGTCTAACCTAGTGTACAACTCGTCTTATACCTTCTGCTTGGCCTTAGACACCTCCCTCTTCACTCTATGCTGTAACTCCTTGTATTCCTGTCTATTTTCTTCAGTCCTGTCCATGTCCCACTTCTTGGCTAATCTCTTCCTCTGGATACTATCCTGAACTTCCTCATTCCACCACCAAATCTCCTTATCTTCTTTCCTCCTTCCAGAGGACACACCTAGCACCTTTCTCCCTGTCTCCCTGATCACTTCTGCTGTAGTTTCCCAGTCATCTGGCACCACTACCTGACCATCCAGAGCCTGCATCAACTTCTGTCTAAATTCCTCCCAACATTCCTCCTTTTTCAGCTTCCACCACTTGGTTTTCTTCTCTTTCTTTGAGCTCTTCCTCTTACAGCCCATCAGGGTCATCCTACACACCACCATCCTATGCTGTCTGGCTACACTCTCTCCCACTACCACTTTACAGTCACTAATCTCTTTCAGCTCTTCTACATAGGATGTACTCTACCTGTGTTCTCCTACCTCCACTCTTGTAAGTCACTCTATGTTTCTCCCTCTTCTGAAAATAAGTGTTAACCACAACCATGTCCATCCTCTTAGCAAAGTCCACTACCATCTGTCCTTCAAGGTTCCTTTCCTTAACTCCAACCTACCCCACCACACCTACCCCATTTCTCTTACTATGAACACCATAATAAATCAGCTTGAATCCTGCTCCTATACTACGAGCCTTGCTACCCTTCCACCTGGTCTCCTGTACACACAGTATATCCACCTTCCTTTTCTCCATCATATCAGCCAGCTCTCTACCTTTCCCTGTCATAGTACCAACATTCAGAGTTCCTATTCTCAGTCCTACAATCTTACTTTTCCTCTTCTCCCTCTGTCTGTGCACTCTCCTCCCTCCTCTACTTCTTCGAAAAAACAGTAGCCCAATTTCCACCAGCGCCCTGTAGGTCAGCGGCACCGATGGCGGTCGTTGTTAACCCAGGCCTCGACCGATCAGGTATGAAATTCATACTGACGATTCGCATGGTTAAATTTGGCAATGTTTTAAGCCGGATGCCCTTCCTGACGCAACCCTCTCTATTTATCCGGGCTTGGGACCGGCACAGATGTCACTGGACTGTGACCCCCATGGCTAGATTACAGAAGATCCTGTAATAATTGTTGTTATTATTAATACTAATAAGAGCAAAGTGTTTCTCTTGGCAGACACCCCTTATCCAGATTGACAAATAAAATAATGCTTCAATATCTATATTAATAAAAACATTAACACTAGGTTACAGACTACCATCAACCTAAAACTGTTCAAGGTTTCTTTTTCAACTGTCCACACACAAACACATACACACACACACACACACACACACACACACACACACACACACACACACACACACACACACACACACACACACACACACACACACACACACACACACACGCACGCACACACACACACACAGTGTTAGTTGAGTCTTGGGTTCTGTGTATTTTACACACCTGCAGGTTAGTTAGTTTGAGTGTGGAGCCCTGAAACACCATCAGACGCTGTCTTTCTTCTCTGGTGATGTTCTGCCACGTTTTACTGCAGCTTCAGGTTTATTTACAGCGAGTGAAATGCAGCTCAGGTGATTGACTTGATTTATATCTTGAATATTTTACTTCTTTGCCATGAAAATGTTAGGAAAGTACACTTTAGGTCATTGTGAATCTCCATCCAATGAGTGTTGGAGCATGCATGTGAACGTTTTTCTCAGCACTCACATCAATAAATACCTGAGAAGCAGTTCCACTTCAACCATCAGCTTTCCTTTCTTCCCTTTTCTCTTCTAGTTCATCTTCTTCATCAGCTGTCCATATGTTGTTCCAGAACTGTATGAAATTTGTTAGGATGTTGTTTTTTGGCAAATTCTTTTGACAGATTTTGAGATTTACTGATGATCACATCTCATGGTAAAGCCTCTGTATTAAATCTGAGGAGGTCTTTGAAAATGTGAATCTTCATCATATGGCCAACTGTGAAGTGTTTTGTCTTCACCAGGGAAAGAATTCTTCTGTCCAATAACCACAGTAAAGAATGAACCAAATGGTTGATTTGGCCAGAGCCAGTGTTTTTACAGTCTCTCTGGGTTTATTGTGATATTTCAGATTAATGATGTCTTACTCAGATTAATGATGTCAACTCAACTCAGATTTTATCTGCTTAATGTAACCCTAATACTCCACAGATAATGATGATGATGATAATAATAATAATAATAATAATAATAATAATAATAATAATAATAATAATAATAATAATAATAATAATTGAATATTAGGTTCTAGGATTTTATTGATGTAGAGATTAAAGTAAATTCTGTGTGAAAGTGTGTGAAGAACAGATCTGTTCACAGATCTTTCCACTGTATGAAGCAGAACCAGAGCTGAGTTCAGACCTCAGGTAACATTGAGATATAAATAAACGTGACTCATCGACACCGCAACGCCACACAAATGTTATGACCATAAAGTCACACAGTGAGAAGAACTCACTCATTTACTGACTAAAATCAAATTAAATAATTAAATAAAAACACATGCTAGAATAAATTAAGGATTTTAAATTGAATGCCTTAATTAAGAAAAATAATTAAAAATATATATATATCAAAAATATTATTTATATTAACATTAACATGAATTCATATTTATATTAAAATTAAGTAATACAAATAATATTGTTAAATGAATTTATCAATACTGTGTTTAATATTTCAGAACTCTTGACACAGCAGACTTTGGTCTGAACTGTGTATCACTTTTCATTGCTTTGACACAAAAAGCTTCAGCTTTCGAAATTCATGAATTCTCTTCCACCTACATAAGGAAAATTATTGCTCTGTGGGATTCAGACAGGGAGAATAGGGTAAAAGAAATAACGACATCGTTCACTGGTGTGCTTAAAGCTGCTCTGTGACCCTAAATGATGAAATGATCAGCTGCTACGAGCCCACAAGATCACCAAGCTCCTCCAAAGGGCATATCAGTGACTGTGTGCTGCATGGAGCAGTTTGTGTAATAGCAGTGCACATGGTCACCGTTGTTCCTTATGGCTTGAAACATCAACTGTTTCTCTTCAAATTACTGCCTAAATCCAGCTTTAAAAAAGCTTTCTTCATGGCAATAAGCTACATAAAGCTCTAATATATGAAAAAAAAACACACAAAACAACAATTAACTAACAGCAATACAAAGGTTCTCATGATGACAACAGTTTAGTGTAAAAACCCTCAGGATAACCTGAAAACCCACAGGATAAACCTTCAGGATAATGGCGTAAATTATATAGTATAAGTGTGTTTTGAAATAAACTCTCAGAAGTGTTTTGTGCGTGAATCCTGTACTGAGAAGAAAGTAGAGAACTTACACACGTATACACTCAGTGTGAAGCTCAGATGTTTAAAATCTTACCGAGACATAAATGAAGTGAAGCTGAGTGAAAACCAGTGTTTTGTGAATGTGTCAGCTAGTCACTTCAGTGATGATTTCAACAACCACAATTAAAATTAAATAAAATAAACACACTGAGATGTGTGTGATGTGCTGTAGATGTATTATAGTGTCTTAAGTTCTGTTTTATAAACATCAGCAACTGAGTGTCTGTGTGTATATTTAAGTATATGTGTGTGTGTGTGTGTGTGTGTGTGTGTGTATATATATATATATATATATATATATATATATATATATATATATATATATATATATATATATATATATATGACTGTGTGTGTGTGTGTGTGTGTGTGTGTGTGTGTGTGTGTGTGTGTGTGTGTGTGTGTGTGTGTGCGCGCGCGTGCGTGCGTGTGTGTGACTCACCTGCATGGAACACATTCTCCTTCAGTGTAATAACACAGAGAAATCACCGCTCTCCTCGGGCAGTCTGACCTCCAGATGACCTTCTAATGAAAACCTAACAGTGTGAGAGCGAGACAGAGGCAGTTAGACAGGGACCCCCCCAGACTCCCCTCTAGTCACAATCTCCCCTGTGCCCCACCCACCCCCAAACCTCAACCCTTTCCCTTTTCCCAGGCTGTTGTTATATACAGGCAGAGTTCAGGGTTAAGTTCATCCTGTAAATCAGGTCATGGTGATCCAGAATGAACTCTCCTCCTGGTACATGAGGTTAACACACACACACACACACACACACACACACACACACACACACACACACACACACACACACACACAGATTAGAAGAAACTGTTACTGACCCAAGGACTAGGGACATCTTGGCTTCTGCCCAGAGTGAGAGTGAGATAAATGGAGAGTGAGACAGTATGTGAGAGTGAGTCAGTGTGTGAGAGTGAGACAGTATGTGAGAGTGAGTCAGATGGAGAGTGAGACAGTATGTGAGAGTGAGACAGTATGTGAGAGTTAAACAGTATGTGAGAGTGAGTCAGTGTGTGAGAGTGAGACAAATGGTAAGAGTGAAAGGATATGTGAGACAGTATGTAAGAGTGAGTCAGATGGTGAGTGAGAAAGTATGTGAGAGTGAGACAAATAGTAAAAGTGAGACAGTATGTGTGACTGAAAGTGAGAGTGAGACAGTATGTGAGACAGATATTACACTGAATTGGTTCCCAATGTTGTTGCTGTGTTTGGAGCTCAGTAGCGACAGTGAACCAGGAAGTGGTGCTAATTATGGTTCTGATCTTTAACATGGGGTGGAGTCATGGGAGTTGGAGTAGAGCAGAGGACACTGGGGTAGTAAAGAGTATTATGATTTTGGAGGTAGTAATGTGGAACTCCATTCCTTTTATCTGTGTCAGTGTTCAGCTGCTTCACCTCTTAGCTTCTTTACTTTTCAGATGCTTGAACTTTTCACTTCTCATCTCTCCTCTTTCACATCTAATTTTAACCACCACTTTTTTACAGACTTTTAACCCCCCGACCCCCCCCCCCCACACACACACAGTTTTAATCACGTGACTATTCAAATTTTAGCCTCTTACTTTTCTTCTTCTTCACAGTCGCACCTTTCACTCTGTCACTTTGTATTTATTTATATTAGCAGTTTAGCTCTTTCTGTTTCTGACATTAATCCTCACTTTCTTACATTCAAACTTGTTTTGTTCCTTTGTTACTTTTAGCCTTTTCACTTTTTAGCTTTTCACTCTGTGCTCTTCTTTCCATATCCATGTGCCAAACACCTGCCAATGGTCATGAGTGTCTCTGTGTGTGTCTGTGTGTGTCACAGGTCGGATTCAGTTCCTGACACTCGTTTTGTCCTCTGTGTCTCTGGAGGACGTTTTGCTTGTCACATGTCTTTCAGCAGTTAAATCGCCTCCAGGTGTTTCCATAGTTAGAGCAATTGGAGCGCAGCCGTGTGACTGAGCGTTAAATCACACCAAGTAGGCTTCATTTCTGCCCCTGCCCCTCTCGCCACACACCTTCTCCTGAGAGAAGGACTGAATCTTAAACAGAACTCAGTTATAAACTCTGAGTGAAACACAGCTTTTATTTGCAGTGCGTTTATCATTAATAATATGTTAAGAATACCATTATTACACTTTATTACTGTATATAAAAAATAGCATTATCTTAGTTTAGATAATAGATGATGTCCTTTAACTTCAGCAGCTTTTATTAAGCAGCTACAGAACAGTTGCTGCTCGTGTAACGCCTTTTAATCTACACACACACACACACACACACAAACACAAATACATACACACACTGCCTTCAGAGTCAGCATTAATCAAAGAACACATGACGAAATCTCGCTGTGAAATTCATCATCTCCCGTACACTCAGTTTTGCTCACTGACCTTCATCTGAACTGATTTATAACACAGCCATGTTTCGGGGAGCGACTGATAAATCCAGCAAAATAGACAAATGAACAGCAGTGTGTTCACAAGGGTCCAGTTTGTAAACTTCTATGTAAACACACGCCTCTGACAATCTTTATTTACCTGAAAGTTTTAAAATGTATTCTTAAAGCCATTCAAATTTACACAAGCAAGTTAATGTCCAAATGTTTGTAAACTTATTAGCTCAGATTCATAAACTATGACTGTGTGGGGAAACTTTGACTGTCCTCATTTTTTTCGACTCATTTTTCTTCGTGTCATGGTCGAACAGCAGAAACTCTTTAAGCTCTTACAGGTTTTGTGTGGAATAATGACCCAGGTGCATTGTGGGTATCTGTAACCTGATGCAGCTTGTGAGCATCACAACACTTACAAAAGCAAATCACTGGTTCTGTTGACTCACGATGACGAATGATGTCCATTAGGGATGAGCAGTGTTTGTCCTGAGAGCTGCGTGCTAGCCCTAATGCTAAACACCGGAGACTCACACTGAACACAGATGGGCGTTTGTGTCTCCTTCTGTACACACTGCCATCTGGAGAAGAGCAGCCAGGTCATGAGCTGGGGTTGTTAAGTATCAGTAAAAGTAAAACGTTAGATAAGAAACAGAACATTGTGTTCACAATTAATGTAGCATAGCACTATTCATTCACAACATTCTAAGAGAAGTACGATATCATACACTGTCTCACTCTCATCGTTAATTAAACTCTGAACTCATTTTTGATTCAGAGGCTATAGATTTGTCTCTTTGGGTCTATTTTAAACAGAAACTTGAATTGTTTAACACTGAATACTGGGGGTGGGGCTACATATTACCTCAGGTTGTGATGTCACTATAGACCATTTCTATAAATATTCATGTGAGTAGGAAGGGACATCACTGTTCCTAGGATTATAGGATTATATTTACTTAAATAAAGTTATTCAAACCCAGTACCAGCACGTGTTTTTTTGTCATAAACAGGTGAACAGTGAGCCGAGTAACGCCATCTTTCTTCCCAAAAGAAAATAAATGAGCAGCAGTGAGAAATCCACATCAGGACAGCAAGGGCAAATGAATTACAGCTTCCAGGTGTGTAGCTATCTAACAGTACAGGAACTCTCTGTTCATGGAGTTTATTTACGATTACAACAACGTGAAACTATTTCATTCTTTCCAGGTGAAGAGCTACAAAGCTGCGCTGCATTGCTGTTCCTCCAGTTCAGCAGGATGGAGTTGTGATCTTCAGGAGCTTCACAATATAGTCTGACATGAAGGACAAATTTTATAGAATTTTGTGCTAAGATTCTTTCCTACAGTTTAATCATTGTAAAAGTCAACAGGAGTCTCAATGTTTGACTTGCAGCAGTTGTACAGCAAAAATCACAGAATCCATCCACATTATAGGAGTAAATATTCCACATCTGAAATCATCCACACTTTCAGCATCTCTCTGATACACAACACAGTAGTGAAAAAAGCTGTCTTCTCACATTCTTATGTAAAAGAAAATAATTGTTAATTTCTTTATATTTATTGTTTGCTTGCTTCTCTGGAGAAATTTGAACCTTCCTATTTAAAAGTGTCTCCATCAGTCAGCGGCACATGCAGTAAATTTGTTAGTGTTTTTTCAGTGAAAATGTCTATAAGCTATATGGCTGAAAATCCAGGCATATCTGATATGTTAATTATTATAGGACACTGAACTGTAGAAGTTCCTGAGTGCTGAATGGCTAGTTAATTTAGCTAATGCTAATGATGAACATATGTCAGTTGTCATGGAAATGCTGAAATAAATAAGGTTGTACATCAAGACTCTGATACTGAAATCACACTGAGCAAGTTTACTACAGATTCACTAAACAGCAAGCCAATGTTCGATAAAACATTGATATTTATTGCTCGTGGAAGTTTTTAATGAAGATGAAGATGTAGGAACATATGTTTTGCCATTTTTATCATTCATGAAGTAATTAAAACAAAACAAACAGTAAATACTGAACCAGAAATGATCATTTTATTGCCCTGAAAGAAAAGGGTTGAAATGAATGAATGGAAATAGTCCATAACCACTTGAGCCACCACAGTTTCTACTAATTAATTTCAATTCTGTAATAGACAGAGTGATGCGTCATTTGACAAAAATGGTTTCAGAAATAATTTTTCAGCAAGCTGGAATTCACAGGATTTAAAAGTTTAACTGTGTTGGAGGTGAGAAATATGCTTTTCCATGTTTCTTGTAACACACCAAGCCTCCATGTCGCTAAAAAAGGCTTTGCTAAATATGCTAACATGTAGTTATGTCTAAAAGTGAGCGGTGTATTTGCGTGGGCTTTATTGCAGGAGATCACTCAAAGCATGGAACGAGACAGAAGCAAAGCGACGTTAATGACAGGCTGAGGTCAGAGACACTGTCATCCAGAGCACACACTTCAACAACACCGCCATCGTTAGCTTTCTTCTCCACTCTGATCACCAATTAGAGAAAAACAGACCTCGTCATTCTGTCTGAGAAAACTCTTAGGCGAGGCTTGTTGTGGTGAGTGTTTATGGTTTCTGTTATGTAAGAGACAATACAGAATGGAAAAGGACCGAAAGTTTTCCTGAATTATCCGACCGCACTATACAAGCTCGTGACCCTCGTTGTTCAACACTGTGCTGTGGTTAACGCTCTGAGACCAGCTCTGCTTCACTGACGTCAACCGCTCATGAAATCCTCACGACAGACTGAAATCTATCACAACATCCTGCTGGGTTCATTTATTTGAATTGTGTTGTGATGCTGTAGGTTTTATTTAAACATACATTCTTCCATTTGAGAATTACTCAAAGTCATTAGGTACGATTATTGTTTAGTTCACCAAAAAAATAAATGCATGGACTGAAATCTTATATATACAATTTTTTATTTGTCTTTTTTTTTGACAGGAGCGTCAGTAGCTCCAGTCTGTTACCTGTTTAAGCCTGTATGGAAATCTAAACTAAGTAAGAAATGATCAACACTGCTAATAAAGTGATTAAAAATGTGTGTAATCATAGAGAAGTTTTCTTAAGGAGATGTTTATATGGAAGGAGTCTCCAGTGTCAGTGCTATGTACCAGTCAGAGGTAAAGCTGGAATTTTTTGTTTTCCCACATCTTCAGGACAGAGGAGTTTACACTTTTGTGGAAACTACATTTGTGGTTTCTCAGTTGCATTTTTTTTCTCTTTTTAACTGGAAGCAAGAGAATAAAGAGAGGCTGCTGAGGGAACCATTGTTTATAGCTGATGTCCCATCAGCTATAAACAATAGTTCCATTCTCTTCCGGAAGTAACGACAGGAAGTACCATTTTTCACCAATTTTATGACAAATTTAACTTAATCTTAATCTATAATCTTACAAAAAATAAATATTATAATAAATATTAATGTATACACTGGAATTATTGGTAAGTTGCTAAGCGGAATAAAACACAGTGGCATGTGCTTTTAGAGGAAAATAATCAGTTTTATGGGAAACAGTAACTCTGCTTCATCACACCTCCACACTGTTGATTATTTTCCTTCAGTGTTACCAGAGTAAGTGTTTTATACTTTACTTCTCACTTCATGGTATTTAATCAGTAATAATCTTTTAACACTCTAACTAAATACACACTGCACCTGCCAATCCCATTTACCACACACACACACACACACACACACACACACACACACACACACACACACACACACACACACACACACACACACACACACACACACACACCGTGGGGTGTCACCCGAGGCACTGACGTACTGATGTGACCTTAAATACGGTTGTGTCCTCATTTAACCCTGCGACCTGCAGACCTAAGTCTCATGACCTGAACCACACACACACACCCACACACAAACACACACACACACACACACACACACACATGCCCACAGACACATGCCCACACACAGAATTCGTCAGAATTTAGCTTGCAGAGACCACACACATGAGGAGAGACCTCACACACCCGCACACTGAAATATTTGCTGATCCTAAAAGAGTGTGTGTGTGTGTGTGTGTGTGTGTGTGTGTGTGTGTGTGTGTGTGTGTGTGTGTGTGTGTGTGTGTGTGTATGTGTGTGTGTATGTGTGTGTGAGTGTGATCCCTATGTAACTCTTACACACAGTTAATAGAGATTTCAGTCAAAACATTTACTTGATTCGGGTCACTATGTGTTTATTACAACACATACTGTGAAATTTTCTCATCTCGCTTTTCATAAATAATTTACAAACTTGTTATATTTTGAAATCTGGATAGGTTTTTGGAGGCTGAGAGGGTGAATGTACAGCACCTCCTTCTGGACCCTGACCCAAAATGCTCTCAATACAGCTCTGATAATATGCGTATCAATTCAATTCAAACAGAAATTAATTCTAAATCATTTCTAATGTCCATGCCATGCCTTCAGACCTTAGGCCACGCCCCCGACCTGAATCTGATACTGTGCAGAGGAACAATCTGAATTCTTCATTGACACACTGAAGACACACAGCTCTAACACAAACATACACTGGTATTTTTCACTCTAAAGTCATTGCTGTGTTTCTGTAAAACAACAACACACTGAGTGGCTAATCAATGACCACAACATCTGGAACATTTCTGAGAAATCGGTCAAGGTCCTGCTATTTCACCATATCATTCCTCAATATAACACAGTGTGTATTTGTGTGTGTGTGTGTGTTGGCAGGGAGACTAGGGATGACACAGCAGAAGATCTGTTGGATATAAATCTCCCTCTCAGATGTGAATGTCAGACTGTTTTACTGATTGATAAATGTGTCTTTCACCAGGCTGAAATAAAGACATGCTCATTTTAAAATAGAACATTACAAAATCATTACAACATTACACAAAGCATTAGTGAAAGACAATAAGAGAATATCATCCGGCTCACTGATCATGTCACAGAGGGCGTTACAGGGGTTATGCCTAAAAATCGACCAAAATCAATGAAAGACTAAATGTAACAGATGGAATTTTCGTACTTGTCTGCTATGCTTAGTGTAGACCTGAGGGGCATAAGAGGTTTTGACATATACAATCCCTACCTAATAATAAGCAAAACCCATATTTAATTATACATTATAAATTACAAACCAAAGCAACATAAAGTATCGCCATTAGAACAACCATTAGAAGGAATTATTTATGACATCATAATATGTCAAACATGATTCTCACACTTAAGTGCACTTAAAGGTCAGGAAGTGTAGTGTGATATTACCTAAAATAGACATTACAACCATACAAAGACCTGTAAACATAGCGATGACCTTTGACCCTGCATTACATATTGGTTGTAGTTTAATATCACTGTCACAAAGCCTCATGGCGCTGCAGAATTTCTCTCTTAATCCCTCGAGTGCATCGACCTTTCTGTCAGACACAATGAGATACAGCCAACATGTTTTAAAAGATTTTCTGAAATTGTTGACCTTTTAGCATTTGGGGCTGAAATTCTTTGCGAGTCACTTGTACTTGTAAATTGTACTTCAACTATGAGGAAAACTCGTTTGTATTTGCTGTTGGACTGAGATGTCTGGACTGGACTTTAAGGTGTAAAACACATCTGCTCCATCTGGAACGTTAGAAAGAACTAAAAAATTTGTATTTTCTGCAAAAAAGCACGAAAACCTGCTGTTCTCTTTCTGATCTGTGTTTTAATGTCTGCATGGTTCAAATCTGCTTTGATTTCACACTTTGAATCTAATCAAACTGAATCAAAAATCGATAAAGGCCATAAGAATTATTATTATAAGTTCTTGGTTATATACCATTCCTGTTTTTATTGGAACTTTAAGCCTGGAATTTTAACTACAAACTTTATCAGGAAGTTGAACTAGGAACTTTAACCCCAGAACTTTAACCACAAATTTTTGTTGTGGTACAACCTTTGTTAACAAACAAACAAAATTTGGAACCTTAACCCTGGAACTCTAACCCCAGAATTTTTACTGGGAACTTTAACCCTAGGAATGAACATGAAAAAAATGTAGTTTCAGAATTATTCTGTTACATGTATATTAATGTGCTTTTTTAATTGTCTGGAATCTTTATAAATGTCTTTGTTTTTAGTGACATGCTATGAGCATTTAGATTTGGCTTAATACTTGTTCGTCTGATGTTTGTCCTGTTTTTGTTTCTCATGATGCAGAGAAATTAAAATGTGTGGCTAAAATGTTTTATGGTGATGTAAAAATGGTAACCAGGCTTTACTTTAGAGTTTTGGCTTTGATCACCAAAGAAACTCTACAATTCAGGCCTTGAGTTTCCTCTTGCACTTTGTTTAAACTGAACCCCACCCAGTGGAAAGGAACCAGGAACCTTGAAACTAAGCATCACCCTGATTCACTGTGAAGAATGGAGCGGACATAAACAAACACAGAGATGCCATCTTTAAAAAATAGTATGATATTTTTATGGCTTATAAATGGAGCAATGATGAAACTACAGTGCAGATTTGGTTCTTATTCTTTGGATCTATTGGCCAATTTGACAACGATAAAAAAAAATCTTTGGATTAGATTCAATTCCATTTGTGGTATTGTTTTCTGTCATTTGGAGCACAGTTCATGCTGTTCACCCAAAAGAAGCATATAAATTACAGCCAGTGCAAAACAGCAAACATCACTTGGTCGTGGTCACACGGCCAAAATCTATTCAAAAGTGAAAGCAGTAATTAGAGTATTACTCATCCTGGATTTAGATTAAATGACAGGTTTGTCTGTGGAGATGTGAGAAAGTTCCTGCTGGATTTACAGTAAGAGTGAAACAGAAGGTTAAGCTCTTTATAACTTACTGTCATGTTTCACATCAACATTTAACCAAAGAACTTTGCTTTCCGGCTTTTATCAATGTGTGACCTCTGGACTGTGTGTATGTGTGTATGTATGTGTAAGTGTGAGCATGTGCGTGTGTGAGTGAGTGTGTGTGTGTGTGTGTGTAAGTATGTGTGTGTATGTGTGTGTATGTAAGTATATGTGTGTGTATGTGTGTGTGTGTAAGAGTGTGTGTGTGTGTATATGTAAGTATGTGTGTGTGTGTGTGTGTGTGTGTGTGTGTGTGTGTGTGTGTGTGTGTGTGTGTGTGTGTGCGTGTATATGTAAGTATGTGTGTGTGTGTGTGTGTGTGTGTGTGTGTGTGTGCGTGTATATGTAAGTATGTGTGTGTGTGTGTGTGTGTGTGTGTGTGTGTGTGTGTGTGTGTGTGTGTGTGTGTGTGTGTGTGTGTGTGTGTGTGTGTGAGTGTGTGTGAGTGTGTGTGTGTATGCATGTTCAGGTTTCCAGTCAGCAGCTCTGTGAGTGTGTTGGTGGAAAAGTGGCATTGACTTTGACCTCGTTACAGCTGACTCTGTGGCCCAGGGCCAGATCTGGAGGATTTAATCTGCTGTACCGTGTAAGCCGTCATGTACGCACCTCGGCTCAGCTCCAAGAGCAAACATATCTCCACATATCTCGTTAATGAAAATACTTTAATCCTTTCTACAAACACACAACATACTAAAGATGTGGGAGTGTGTTATTAATTTGCAAAATGTGTAAAGACAATAAGACATCACACAGGAATGAGGTGAAGTCCAAATCATCGCTCAGTGTGAACTCAAACAAATGTGAAAATAAAAGAAAATATATTAGATAATTATATACAGATGTTCTGGTTGTACAATTAGGATAAAACTAATTCAGAACACTTCTACTACTTAGTATAATGTTTATATAGCATGCAAGATACACACAAAAGTATCTTAAAATAATACTGTTAGTTTTAGTATACCGTTAAGTGTTTATGTGTGTGTGTGTGTGTGTGTGTGTGTGTGTGTGTGTGTGTGTGTGTGTGTGTGTGTGTGTGTGTGTGTGTGTGTGTGTGTGTGTGTGTGTGTGTGTTCTCGTGTGTGTTTTGTGTGTGTGTGTGTGTGTGTGTGTTACTGACTGACTGTTGACACTACACTACACTGATATATATAAGGAAATTCCAAAATATATTTATGATTTGTTAGTTGATTGGTTAGTTAATTGATGTTCCCCTTGAACCAAAACTGTGCATATTCCATATATACCCAATAAATTTGGTCGTAAATGCAAGAAAACATAAACTAATAGACTTTAGTTTGCTACAGGCCAAACGTGTCATTGCATTCAAGTGGAAATACCCTCTTCTAATTAATGGATCAAGGAAATGTCCTCAAACCTTGACATCAGAATAACTTGGGAAGTTATTATTGTATTATCAAAATATTATCTCATTAAAGTGTATTTTTATGTAATCTATTTTTTTTATTATTTATTTTATGTTCCAATTGTAATTGTTCATTTTGATATTTAATTTCTTAGAGGGTGTTTTTTTTTTTTTTTTTGTCTTGATGTGGAAAAAAATAATAAAAATAGTTAAAAAAAAAAAAAAAAAAGGCAGATCAGCTGAACTCGAGTACAGATAATGCAGCTGATTTTGGAGATAAACAGTGAATATTGTGATGACGTGAGCTTATATCTGATCATCGCCCTCTACAGGTGAGTAATTACTCTGACTGTCATCTGAAAGTCTTAATGAATTTATGGAGCTGTTTATCAGGGATTACATAATAACTCAGAGCTACAGTTAATCATACGATACTCATCTACAGCTCTGATGTAATAATCACCAATAATCTCTCCATTCATCTGAGTGTTTCTAATGAGTGAGAATTATTTACAGATGTACAGATTTCTGATAGCAGCAAACACTTCCCTCTGCTGGTCACAGAGAAAAAAATAAAAAGCTCTATTTATTGTTTGTAAAATTAAACATGGCCAAAAATATTGACTTTGTTGTGATAGTAAGTTGGGTTGCTGTTTCTTTGACCATTCACTTTATTTTACTTCCTCCCTTCACATCGTCCATCACCGCCGTACCTGCTGTCTGAGTAACATCTAATCTCTTTTCTCCTGTAAACAGCAAGAATGCATTAACCCCAGGAAACAGATCCAGGCAGCTGCTTGGCTGTTTTCCACTCTGATATCTACTCTGATTTCTATTTCATTTCCATAATCACTGGTGCTCATCGAGGCTGATCGTGTGTGACGATAATCTGTGCTTTGGGGTCGGTGTTTCTTTTCCTGATAGATATGTGTCTATGGCTGTTGTTGTTTTGTGACACTGTACACAAATTGAATTGAATAATTCAGTGAAATTGAATAAAGATTACAGTCTGAGTAATTACAGTACAGATTTGTGTTAAATATCCACACAGACAAAAAGAGGAACCTGCCACACGCTGACACGAACAGACTACAGATTTAAATTTAAACCACATAAAACCACATCCTTTCATATAAAAATTAATATATAACTTCCTGTGACACCAAAACGTATTACAGACACATTAGTGAACTCACTGGATGGTGAGTGCTGGTGAACAAAGATGGTGAGTGTTGCTTTCTTCCTGAAATATTTGAATCTATATTTTTAGTTGATTAATTTTCATATTTTTATTGATAAATTGTTATACTAAACTATTCATATAAATTATTTGTAAATATTGTTATTTAAAATAATCACATGGATATTTTAGTAACAAGGGACAAACGTTCACACCAAAAATTTTTATAACAAATTAATCAAACAAATTTTTAATGATTAATAAAATTAAATAGACAAATTTGTTCATTTAGACACTAATGATGTTGAAGGTTGTAGTATGAAGTAGCTATAGATGAACTAATATAGAAGTGAAGACACGAAGATGGGACTATTTCTGAATGTTTTGGTGATGATTTGTTTAAACCACAGGCTTCAGTCTCAAACACGTCACTGCCCTTAACTTCATCACCATCACACTCTTCATTGAGAGCTCATAAAAAAATGTGCTGAAATGTATGGCTCTGGTTTCCTGTAATTTATTTTTGAAATCCTCATATTTAGGGTGTTTGTTTTAGGCACAATCAAAGGAGAGTATGAAGATGAGACTCATTTTGGAACCCAAGGTCTTCACAGTTGTGAAAAACTACAAAGAGGAATACACTGGAGATGTGCAAAATGGAGACATCTTCATTGTGCAACATCATAAATGGAGCATCGATGCTGGAGTTTACTGTGTCGAAGACACACGGATCATTCGGCTGAAAAGTAATCTGTACACTACTTCGTCGTGAATATCATATAACTACACACATTGTTAATTGTGATACTATTAACACCCGAAAGTTGATTATTTTGTTCTAACATCCAACACTGTTTTATTCCTTTTACACTACAGCAACTTAACAATTAAAACTTTTTTTAAATAAAGAACAACATGCCTACGATTATATTTAAAGCTGTGTGTTTGGTTTTTTTTGTTCCTTACTTTATAGAAGCTTTATAAAGAGTGTTTCCATCAGAAGTCCCTCTTTATTCTCTATGTTAAATTTAATAAAATAAAATTGCAGCTTGTCAGAGTATACAGTGTAAACTCCTCTGACATGAGGATGTAGGAAAACTTCAATTGTTAAGGCTGACACTGGAGACTCCTTCCACAACACACACATTTAATCAGTTTAGCAGTGGTTTGTGTGCTGTACATGTCCCAGTGAATGAGCTGTTACTACAGAAACGATAATATATCATAGTGAGTGCATGGATATAAACCTGTTAAAGGTTAAATATAATCGTGTTAAAGCTGGAACTGCATTTCTTGCTGTCCAGAAATAATGTGCACCCTCTGACCAATCAGATTTAAGTGTTCATTGTGCCGTGGCGTTACCTTGTCGCTCGCAGGTTTCTATCATGGAAGTCCTTCTGTGATGCATCATATGGTATTATGTGTATAGTCATTTTTGTTGATGTTTTTTTTACAGAAAAGTTTTTCATCAGCACAGAGGTACAGAAGGTAAATGTGCACACGTTCACCAGAGGAAACAGATTTGCAGTCTATAGGAAGAAAGGAGGAATCCCTCATTCATTCAGAGAAAATGTTACTGAAGCAATGAGCAGAGGTCCAGAGTACAGTTTAAGCAGATACAACTGTATTGATTTTGTCATGGATCTTCTTGAAGTTGATCTAAAGGTAAAACTCCCATTTTCATTGTTTAAAAGGTAATCTTTTCATTGTTTGTCTTCATAGTGCATAATTTTCCTTTTCTTTTCTTTACTAAACAGCATTTCAATTGACTCATGGTTTGTTTGTTTTTCAGCCGACTGTACAGGACTGCATAAATATTGGACTCGGCACTAAACCAAGGGGCTTCAAAGTTGTCAAAAAATTCTCTGACAGTTATCCTGGAAATGCAAAGTTAGGGGATCTGTTTATCGTGGAAAGTGCAATGAGTGAAATAGGATATCACCATGCTGGAGTGTGTTGCTGTGAAAGTGGACAGGAGATTATTCACTTCACACGTAAACTCTACATGTCTTTATAAATGTCCACATGACACACACACAATAGATTAAAAGCATTCTTTATATCAGTGTGATTCCTGTGAAGAGAAATGTATTGTGCTGATCAATACATCAGGGCTGATAGTCAGAGGTAAAGCTGGAACTTTAAGGTTTCCCACATCTTCAGGACAGAGGAAGGAGTTTACACTTCTTTTGGGGTTGTTTACTGTAATGGGTCATTTTCTATTTCTCCGCTAGGTGGAGACAGCGAAATCCTTACAGTCAGCTGTGTGTTTACTAGGAGCTCAGTGAATTTGGCACTTGTTGTATGTGGACGATCTTAATACGATTAACATGTTATTTTCTCAAATAATTGTCTCAGGATTGTAAAATTGTGTGTGTAAAAAGTAGAAGGAAGATTTGTGTGAGTTTTGCGCATTTTGTTATTCCTTTTTAAATTAGAGCCTTCTACACACACACACACACACACACACACACACACACACACACATTCTCTCTCTCTCTCTCTCTCTCTCTCTCTCTCTCTCTCTCTGGACACACACACACACACACACACACACACACACACACACACACAACGTTTCTTTTCTCCAGCATTATATTATATTATATTATATTATATTATATTATATTATATTATATTATATTATATTATATTATCAGTGTGATTTCTTTTTTCCAGCCTTGTATCCTGGGTCCTTTGGGATCAGTGCTGCAGTCTCTTCCTTATCCACTTCCTGTCAAGGTCTCGTCAGCAAAGTGAACGTTAAAGGCTTCACACACAGCAAATTTGCAGTTTATAGGAAGAAGACAGGAATCTCTGACTCATTCCAGGGAAGAGTCGCAGAAGCAATGATCCAAAGCCCAAAATATCAACTCTTGCATTATAACTGCATTCACTTTGCCCTGGAGCTTTTTTATGGAGATCTGGAGGCAAGAAATTTCAGTTCTCTCAATGTGTTCATGTGAATTACTGCAATCAGAACACAATCTATTGATATACTAGAGATTCATATCAAATCTAATTCGGATATATGGTATATTAACAATATATTAAGAAATATAATTAATAAATATCATATTTTTCACAGGACAAAGACAGAAACGTGGAAGATCTAATGAAACTGTTATTTGATGATTTTGAAGAAACAGAAAATTTTTCATTGTGACATTAATACACTTGTAAAACACACACACACACACACACACACATACACACACACTCACTCACACACACACACACACACACACACACACGCACACACACACACACACACACACACACACACACACACATTCACCACTCTGATTGAAAGTTAGCATGTGTTCAGCTAAATGCACTTAAAGCCTTAAATATAAATGTGTTTGAAATGTGTGTAAAGATAAAGAGCAACGTCTTTTCATCACTAAATAAAGTGTTGTTTTTGTCATTTGTTTTATGTTGAAATGTCCTTGTTGGACACAGAGACTGCTGATGGATGATTTTTGTTCTATGCTGTAATTATTAGAGATGAAATGAGTTGTGAATTTTGATTGCATTGTTTCATATAAACTGATAATTCAATAATGTAGGTTAAACTCTTTTATTAGGATTTATAATGGTTATTGTTTCCTCTGTCATTTCATGTTATATGGTTCATTATTGATTTAGAGAATCAAACTTCTTGTAAAAAGCAAACAAAGTTAAATCAATGGATTTTATTGAACATTACAGAGTGAAGAGAATAGATAGGGTTTAGAAATAGACACGAGTTTATATACATATTTAACTAACTATAATACAGAAATGTGTTAAAATAAAATTGTATATATAAATTTGTTAGCTTTAAAGGAAAATTGTGTAAATTGTGTTGAGCTTTGTGAGGAACATTTACTTACTTTTCTTTTAAAACTCTAAATATTACATTATGAACTGTAGAGTTTTTTAATACATCACTGCTATAAAAACAATTTATTCTGTTCTTTATTCTTGTGATTTTAAAATGAGTGAATACAACAAGTTTTAAAGTTTGAAAATGGCTTTTAATGAAAAATAACTTCAAACTGTACAAATAACAGGTTTCTAATATTTCCATCAAAAACCATGTAAATTTTCCCCTTAAAGTAACAGCATAAAAACAGGAAATAAACACAAACACAATCCATAATCCATAAATTAAAACGATAATTTCATATCGTTCAGGTTTGTAATCAGATTAAAGATCAATGTTTCCAACAAACACCTGAGACTTCAATTAGAACACACTCATCTCACACACACACACGCAAAATGCTTAAGGCTATAATATTCCATTGCTTGTTAGCTACACTGGCACGCAGGTCTCCGCTGATCAGTAAAGAAGAATCTGTGAACATTTGAAATTTGTACTTTTGGCACAATAGATCCTTATAATGTTTTATAGTAGAAGAAGAAGCCTTTATTATTGACACTCGTTACATTACAGTACAGTGAAATCTTTCCCAGCTTTTTGAAAGTTGGGGTGAAAGCACACGGTCAGTCATGGTACAGCACCCCCTGGAGCACAGAGGGTTAAGGGTCACGCTCAATGGCCCAGCAGTTGTAGCTTTTGCGGTCTTGAGGTTCTGATCAACAACCCAGAAACTTAACCCCACACAGTCTTACACCAACACACAAAACACTTCTGTCTGGCTGCGTGCCACACTAATCTGAATTATGACTACAAAATAATATGGTTTTGAATTATGACTACATAATAATAATAATAATAATAATAATAAATAATAATAATATAATGCTAAGTGCTGAACTGGTGGTCTGGTGTTGGTTAATTCTCTCTAACAACACTTATATTAAGGCACTCGCTCTGATACCTTCTCGTTTCTATAGTAACAGCTCATTCACACAGACATTAGAAAATTTAGAAAAACGTGTGCTTGCTGATTCTGTAAAAAATTAACAAACTAAACTGTAAACAAAACCCTAAAAACCCTGAAAATCCCCCAAAAATGGAAAAGCACCATAAATTAAATGAAATAGAATGAAAAGCTCACTAAAGGTCCATGTGGTGTTCATGTCCTGTAGCAGTGAGGTTTCAAACAGCACTAAAACTATTTTCTGACTTTTATTCAAATGACATTTATCTGAAAGATTTCTGTGTATTTTTTAGTCTTTGATTTCTCAGCATTAAACCTGAGGACGTCTGTAAACAGCATGTTGATGGAGATTCAGACAAGGCTGCGTTCCCACGTCTCAGCTCCACTGTTTTATCAGCGAGGAGCCGGAGACAGGAAGATGTTGAAGAAGACAGCGAAGAGCAGGAAGACGGTGTAGCCCACGATGCAGAACCAGAAGCGAGGATCTCGCAGGAGTTTCCGGTTGTAGTTACTGAAGAACACGTAGCCGATGGTCATTCCTGCGATTCCTCCACCGATATGAGCCACAAACGACACCTGTGTCAAAATACAGAGACTCAGTGACAAGCATCAGTCATGAAGGTGACAAATCCGAATCAGCACCACAAGTGTGTGAGACCAGTGAGGCTCAGACACTCACACACACTCTGTCTCACCCACTCGCCCACCGTCACACTCGCCCACTCACTTGCCCACCGTCACACTCGCCCACTCACTTGCCCACCGTCACACTCGCCCACTCACTTGCCCACCGTCACACTCGCCCACTCACTTGCCCACCGTCACACTCGCCCACCATCACACTCGCCCACCGTCACACGTCACACTCGCCCACCGTCACACCGTCACACTCGCCCACCGTCACACTCGCCCACTTTCACACTCGCCCACCGTCACACTCGCCCACTCGTCGCCCACCGTCACACTCGCCCACTCGTCGCCCACCATCACACTCGCCCACCGTCACACTCGCCCACTCGTCGCCCACCATCACACCTGCCCACCGTCACACTGTCACACTCGCCCACCGTCACACCCGTCCACCGTCACACCCGCCCACCGTCACACTCGCCCACCGTCACACTCGCCCACCGTCACACTCGCCCACTCGTCGCCCACCGTCACACTGTTGCACTCGGCCACCGTCACACTCGCCCACCGTCACACCTGCCCACCGTCACACTCGCCCACCGTCATACCTGCCCACCGTCACACTGTCACACTCGCCCACCGTCACACTCGCCCACCGTCACACTCGCCCACCGTCACACTCGCCCACCGTCACACTCGCCCACCGTCACACTCGCCCACTCGTCGCCCACCGTCACACTGTTGCACTCGCCCACCGTCACACTTGGCCACCGTCACCCACCGTCACACTGTTGCACTCGCCCACCGTCACACTCGCCCACCGTCACACTCGCCCACCGTCACACTCGCCCACTCGTCGCCCACCGTCACACTGTTGCACTTGGCCACCGTCACACTCGTCCACCGTTACACTCGCCCACTCGTCGCCCACCGTCACACTGTTGCACTCGCCCACCGTCACACTCGCCCACCGTCACACTCGCCCACTCGTCGCCCACCGTCACACTGTTGCACTTGGCCACCGTCACACTCGCCCACCGTTACACTCGCCCACTCGTCGCCCACCGTCACACTGTTGCACTCGCCCACCGTCACACTCGCCCACTCGTCGCCCACCGTCACACTGTTGCACTCGCCCACCGTCACACTCGCCCACCCACTCGCCCACCGTCACACTCGCCCACCGTCACACTCGCCCACTTGCCAACCGTCACACTCGCCCACTCACTCGCCCACCGTCTCACTCGCCCACCGTCACACTCGCCCACCGTCACACTGTCACACTCGCCCACCGTCACACTGTCACACTCGCCCACCGTCACACTCGCCCACCGTCACACTCGCCCACCGTCACACTCGCCCACCGTCACACTCGCCCACCCGCCCACCGTCACACTCGCCCACCGTCACACTCGCCCACTCGTCGCCCACCGTCACACTCGCCCACTCGTCGCCCACCGTCACACTCGCCCACTCGTCGCCCACCGTCACACTCGCCCACTCGTCGCCCACCGTCACACTCGCCCACTCGTCGCCCACCGTCACACTCGCCCACTCGCCCACCGTCACACTCGCCCACCGTCACACTCGCCCACTCGTCGCCCACCGTCACACTCGCCCACTCGTCGCCCACCGTCACACTCGCCCACTCGTCGCCCACCGTCACACTCGCCCACTCGTCGCCCACCGTCACACTCGCCCACTCGTCGCCCACCGTCACACTCGCCCACTCGTCGCCCACCGCCACACCCGCCCGCCCACCGTCACACCCGCCCGCCCACCGTCACACTCGCCCACTCGTCGCCCACCGTCACACTCGCCCACCGTCACACTCGCCCACTCGTCGCCCACCGTCACACCTGCCCACCGTCACACTAGCCCACTCGTCGCCCACCATCACACCTGCCCACCGTCACACTAGCCCACTCGTCGCCCACCATCACACCTGCCCACCGTCACACTGTCACACTCGCCCACCGTCACACCTGCCCACCGTCACACCCGCCCACCGTCACACTCGCCCACTCGTCGCCCACCGTCACACTGTTGCACTCGGCCACCGTCACACTCGGCCACCGTCACACTCGGCCACCGTCACACTCGGCCACCGTCACACTCGCCCACCGTCACACTCGCCCACCGTCACACTCGCCCACTCGTCGCCCACCATCACACTCGCCCACCGTCACACCTGCCCACCGTCACACTGTCACACTCGCCCACCGTCACACCTGCCCACCGTCACACCGTCACACTCGCCCACCGTCACATTCGCCCACCCGCCCACCGTCACACTAGCCCACTCGTCGCCCACCATCACACCTGCCCACCGTCACACTAGCCCACTCGTCGCCCACCATCACACTGTCACACTCGCCCACCGTCACACTCGCCCACCGTCACACTCGCCCACCGTCACACTCGCCCACCGTCACACTCGCCCACTCGTCGCCCACCGTCACACTGTTGCACTCGCCCACCGTCACACTCGCCCACCGTCACACTCGCCCACCGTCACACTCGCCCACCGTCACACTCGCCCACCGTCACACCCGCCCACCGTCACACCCGCCCACCGTCACACCCGCCCACCTTCACACCCGCCCACTAGCCCACCGTCACACCCGCCCACCGTCACACTCGCCCACCGTCACACCCGCCCGCCCACCGTCACACCCGCCCAACCACCGTCACACCCGCCCACCGTCACACTCGCCCGCCCACCGTCACACTCGCCCACCATCACACTCGCCCGCACACCGTCAGATTCATTTGCATATTCATTTAAAGGTGATTTGAATATTAAAACTTTGATCTTTTAAAAATCTACCAGAGACATAGAGTGTGAAATTCTCACCTTTAATCCTGCAGCGTCACTCAGGAAGCGTCTGTAAAGAGCAAAGCCCACGTCTGTGCCCACTACACAACATGCACAAAATACACAGACATACAACACAAGTTTAAAAACAATGAACATTTAACATACTGTTGTGTTCATTAGCTAAGTAATAGTGTAATTAAAGCCTTTTTTATATAAACAATAATCACAGTGATGGGATTGAGGATGTCACATGACCACGTGTGCAATTGGCTGATCCAATTTTACTTAAGCTCTGCTCTGATGAATATTCAGATCAGTTATCTAGCTGTAATTATCATCATAGTGTTGGATGCAGAAAGGCTAAAGTGTGTAACAAAAACCAACCGATGAGGACAATGACAAGGATGCGGAAAGCTCCAAGCAGGGGAATCATCTCTCTAAAGTTCTGTAGGAGAAAAAAGAGCAAGTAAATACACGAAGTAAACATAATGCATAACTCTGACGTTGAAGTTATCAGTAGAATTAGTTTAAAACCTTAATAAATATTTCTTTACAAAATCTATGTGCTTTGAATTTGTTTCAGTGAATAAAGCAAACTGATCTACAAAACAGGAACGAATCAAGTGAATCATATTGAAACAGTTCTGTCAGGAGATTCAAATGAATCAAAAGTTCTTTTGCACACATGTGGACAAAATGAATCAAACCGTGATGCTTAAGCTGTTTCCATCACAGATATTTAGACATTTCTAGACATTTTACAGACATGAAAAACTGAAAGCTGAAAATTGCCAAAGAATTACAAAATAATTTGAAATAAAGAGCGCACCACTACAGCGTTCATGAAGTAACCTCCGATCAGGGCGTAAACTCCTCCTGAAGCTCCGACGAGGGCGCTGTAGGGGTCAAAGATAGAGCTCGCTAATGATCCTAAAAAACACAGGCAGCCACACACACACACACAGACAGGCAGCCACACACACACACACAGACAGGCAGCCACACACACACACACAGACAGGCAGCCACACACACACACACAGACAGGCAGCCACACACACACACAGACAGGCAGCCACACACACACACAGACAGGCAGCCACACACACACAGACAGGCAGCCACACACACACAGACAGGCAGCCACACACACACAGACAGGCAGCCACACACACACAGACAGGCAGCCACACACACACAGACAGGCAGCCACACACACACAGACAGGCAGCCACACACACACAGACAGGCAGCCACACACACACAGACAGGCAGCCACACACACACAGACAGGCAGCCACACACACACAGACAGGCAGCCACACACACACAGACAGGCAGCCACACACACACAGACAGGCAGCCACACACACACAGACAGACAGCCACACACACACAGACAGACAGCCACACACACACAGACAGACAGCCACACACACACAGACAGACAGCCACACACACACAGACAGACAGCCACACACACACAGACAGTCAGCCACACACACACAGACAGACAGCCACACACACACAGACAGACAGCCACACACACACAGACAGACAGCCACACACACACAGACAGACAGCCACACACACACAGACAGACAGCCACACACACACAGACAGGCAGCCACACACACACAGACAGGCAGCCACACACACACAGACAGGACAGCCACACACACACAGACAGGCAGCCACACACACACAGACAGACAGCCACACACACACAGACAGACAGCCACACACACACAGACAGACAGCCACACACACACAGACAGACAGCCACACACACACAGACAGACAGCCACACACACACAGACAGACAGCCACACACACACAGACAGACAGCCACACACACACAGACAGACAGCCACACACACACAGACAGACAGCCACACACACACAGACAGACAGCCACACACACACAGACAGACAGCCACACACACACAGACAGACAGCCACACACACACAGACAGACAGCCACACACACACAGACAGACAGCCACACACACACAGACAGACAGCCACACACACACAGACAGACAGCCACACACACACAGACAGACAGCCACACACACACAGACAGACAGCCACACACACACAGACAGACAGCCACACACACACAGACAGACAGCCACACACACACAGACAGACAGCCACACACACACAGACAGACAGCCACACACACAGAGTTAAATTGACAATACAGAGTTTTTCTAATGAAAGATGAACAGAAAGTGTCTTGTGTCTGAGAGAGAGAGAGACCTAGGTTCTACCCGTGTCTGACCTGCAAGAACACCGCCGAGGTACACCATCCCCACCTCAAACCCTTTATGAACCAGTTCTAATGGGATCCCAAGGAGCAGCTGGAGAATCAGGTTTCCGAGGATGTGCTGAACTCTGGAGAGGAGAATAAAAGCAAAAGCACGAAATCACAGAAACAACAAAAACAAACAAAACAACAAACACTACTCATGTCAAAGAAAGGAAGTGTTTACCCAGCATGTAGGAACATGTAGGACAGGAAACGCCATGCCTCCTCACGCTCGTCAGGTTTATAAATTAATGGACTCCTCCAGATTCCGTCATCCAGAGTTATCCACTGCTTCTGTGGCTTCCACACGGCATAATAAATAAAAACCGCCAACTGTCACATGACACAGAAAAGGTTATTAATATTCATTACGGTTTATCCACACACACACACACACACTTTCCTCTTAATTTCAGTTAAATGGCTGATTTATTTTAATGATGAGAGCGAGAGAGTGAAAGAGACACAAACTGTGATGCTCTATAATAAAATATAAAAATGTGCAGATGCTTTCAATTGAAAAAAATGCATCTTCATATTAAACCTTTTACTTTTTGCAATAAACAAGTTTAAAATGTTTATGCTGTTTAAAAGCCATCCTCAGACCCTCAGACTGCAGTGACACACAATGCTTTTACAGTTCAAAACGAATAAACACTGTGTTGTTTGTCTGAACAGTCAACACTGTTACTGCTGTGTGCGTGTGTGTGTGTGTGTGTGTGTGTTTAGTGAAAGAGTCTAAAAACTGTGTGTTTTTTGGTTGTGTGTGCTGAATGTCGTAATTCATGTCTTTTTTCCCTCTAAAACTCAAAACTCACTGAAAATAAACTGCTCACACAGACACTAAACCCCAAATCCCCCTCTCGGTTTAACAGAATTCAGGAGCAATGAAATTGTTTATTCTTAATACTCAGGGTCAGTGTGTGATCTGATAAATACAGAACATTTTACACCTGACAGTAAACCCAGTTAAAAAAAAAAGTGTATAGTCTGGTTTATTATTATTATTATTATTATTATTAATTTATAGAAATTCACTAAATGTTTGTTCACTCAGCTATAAATGTAGAAATAAATCATCAAATAAATCATCTGATTTAGTTATATATTTTTTACTTATGTAATGGAAAGTATTTTATAATGTTAACAGTTTTGTCTTTTTTTAAAAAAAAAAAAAAGCATCCATATGAAGTTTTTTTGTGTGTCGAAACCGTGTAAAGGTTTGTTTTACCTCTCCAATGCTGATGAGGATGATGAAGATAGGCGGTGGGCAGCAGTTTGCTCTCTCCAAATAAGTCTCTCGCAGGTCCTCTGGCAGCATCCATCTGGACACGGACACGTGGAACCTATCATGGCATCCCAGCTCCCTGCTCTCCTCCTGCTCCTCCACATCCACACCGTCTCTCTCTACAGGAAACGCTTCACTCGCCTCCACATCCACGCTCGCCATCTCAAACCCTAACCTTCAACATGTGTTTGTGTGTGTGTGTGTGGTGTTTGGGTGTGGGGGGCAGGGGGGCAGGGGGTTGAACACAAATGCACATCCTGTAAATACTCATACAGGAAATGGCCAAAGCAACACTATATTTATTTATAAACACACAATTTATACAGCAAATCCTTCATAGAACAGTGTGATCAAACACACACACACACACACACACTTTATACAGAAAATATTTCCTAGAACTTTGTGCTCACGGTTTACTCTGTATTGCTGTCCTGTGTACAGGAAATAGGAATATAAACACATCTCTCTCACACACAGACACACACACACAGACTTTGTATATTTTATCGGAAGAACCTAAAGAATAATTATTAAAGTTCCTTCTACACTTTCCCCTCGTTCTTTTCTGTAAAAGCTCCAAATTCGTATAAAGAAAAACTTTTAACTGGAAACTGAAAGGTAAAAGAAATTTGAAATTCCAGTAAATTTACTCACCGACTTTTTCCTCTCTTTCCTATTCTAGAAGGTGAGACTTTTCTGAGTCGAGTGCGATCGGTGTGAGACTGAATATGGGGAAGAAAAACGTGCTGTGGATCTGATCAGTGTGTTCTAGCTCAGACCCTCTGGAGTGTGTACTGAACCGCGCGCAAACACACACACAAACACACACGCTCAAGAGGGAAATCGCGATAGAGATCCAGCTTTAATCAGCTCTTCCTTCCGCATCAACATTCCCTAAACCCTGCAGCTCCCCTCTTGTTTATTCACTTCAACAATCTCAGAACACAAAGAGAGTAAAAAACCGAAGACGCCATTCCCTGCTGTGCCACACCTGAGTGACGTCACGATCCGGAAGCAGTGCACAGGTAGGACTGCAGTGTGTGCAGGAATTTACTTAACACCTGGTTGTTTGTTTGTCATCAGTAACGCATTGCGCCCAGCTCTTCTGTAGAGGATGTGTGAAATACATTCGAATGAGAAGTAATGAGTTGTTTTCTCCTTTTCAGTTTGTAACTCATTACTTATTGTTAATGACTCAAGTAATAATAATAATAATAATAATAATAATAATTAACCTACCCTGCGATGGGTTGGCACCCCGTCCAGGGTGTATCCTGCCTTGATGCCCAATGACGCCTGATATAGGCACAGGCTCCCTGTGACCCGAGAAGTTCGGATAAGCGGTAGAAAATGAATGAATGAATGAATGAATGAATGAATAATTAACCTATAGGTACTGTAGATATATAGTACTTAAAATTTTAAATTATTTAAATTAAATTTTAATTTTTTTTTTCAAATTAATTTTAAACTTTAATTGTATATATGCATTTAAGTATTTTTATCCTTATTTCTTCTTATTATATTTATTTATTTCTTCTCTCTCTTCTGTTTCCATACATCTGTAAAGCTACTTTGAGACAAGTGGAACTGTTCAAAGCGCTATAGAAATGAATTAAACTAAATTGAATCTTCAGCAACGTTTGTAAATAAATCAGATTCTAGAAAAAGCTCCTCCACAAAGGAAATGTTTAAATGTGAAAAGCTTTTGTGATTTTTCAATAAACATCAACGACCCTGCTGTAGTTCATTTATTAATCAGCATTAACATTATATCAATTAAAACACTTAATGAGAAGTGAAGATGGGGCGGCGTGTGAAATGTGAAGAGTTTTAAATGTCACTCAGCTTGATTACTGTTTATTTTTCTTCTCTGCTGATCATTTTAAGTTTTTACTACAGATATAAATGTTATTTTTGTTATTTGCCCGCTCTCTCTCTCTCACACACACACACTCACTCACTCGCACAGACACACACACTCACTCGCACAGACACACACACACTCGCAGACAAAAACACACTGGCACACCCCCACACTCACTCAGACTCAGAGACACAGACTCACACTCGGACACACACTCTCTGACGCACACATTCACTCTCAGACACACACGTGCTTGCTCTCACGCGCCCGCTTTCTCACACACGTTCTCGCTATCTCTTTAACGCGCTGTTGCTCTTTCACGCGCGCTCTCTTTCAGAGAGTGATTGTGTGTGTGTGTTTGAGTGAGACTGTCTCTCCATGACACTATAAAGCACTTTTACTTAGTCTCACTCACATTCACTCAGTCAGTCTTTCACACTCACAAAAATATTCAATAAATGATGTGAAGATAATTTAATATGAATTCTAACTATTTCCATTGTGAAACCACAAACCCTCCTGCTTTTCAGCTTGCCATGTGAAATGCTTGTCACAACAGCGGTTTGACGAAGAAAATACTGCATCAAATAAAACAGCTGAGAAATAAAGAGTGAAGAGGGGCCTTGGTTTGAGAAGACCACTGAACCTTTATTCTTTTCAAAAAACAAAAAATAAGGTAAGGAAAATAAAAATATCCACATCCCTCAGGTTTGAAGCAGGAAGTAGAGTTGAGTGTGTTATAGAAACGGCAGATTCAGAAACATTCACTTTCAATTTTCTGTCTATTTTAAAAAGAGGGAAGAGAGAGTTTATCATCATCAGAACAGCGTTTATTCACGACTGCTCAGGAGCCGGGCTTCAGGAAGAAAAATGAAAAAGAAGGTTACGTGGACAAAGAACCCAGATCACCCGAACAGTGTTTAAAATGAACAAGGAATGAGAGAGAGAGAGAGAGAGAGAGAGAGAGAGAGAGAGAGAGAGAGAGAGAGAGAAATGATACTGCAGCAACCATGCTGTTGGCTTGTACGCGTCCATTTCAGAGCTTCAAGATACGTCTGAAACAAACAAACAAAAAAAACAAACAAATTTAAGACTTAAATATAAAACCCCAGAGTTCACCAATACAACTAAATAGACTTTATATTCGAATAAATGTTAATGAGAGAAGAGACGTGTACATACAGCTGGCAGGTCGAGCTCCGTACCGCCTCATTATCTGATCCTGTGTAAATTTCACAAACGATTCGTATTGTTCTGTAATGAAAGAGAGAGGATCAGCGTGCACACACTGAGCTGTTATTGTGTTTGAGTAATAAAACCATTAAAAAAAACAAAAAGTGTTTCATGTAATCACAGAGTTGGAAAAAAGGAAACTCTCCATTGTTAACGATGTTAACATAATTAGAGACATGACAATGATGTTATCAGTGTGACCACTGAAGGACTCAGGACTGAAGTTATTTTTCAGAAGTCAGTAAAGTCTGCTGGATCGACATATCTTCTCTCTCTTGTACCTGCCAGTTTGGTGTTGAGGATCTGCTCGTACTCCTCACGAATCTTCTCTTCATGGTCTTTCAGGAGGCGCTCGCACAGATAGCTCACCTGCCGCAGGGTGAACGTGGGCTGGTCCTTCTTCACTGATGATGCACCTGTGGTGAAAGAGGAAGAATAAACCGGATCAGATTAACGTACCGTTCTCTCACAGCTCAACACTAGTGCAGTGTTCTGACTACTGTCTTCACCCAGGGTTTAGAGTTCGAGTGTGTGTTCTGACCTGATGGTGAGCTGGGGTTGGAGCTCTCAACAGCTGCACCCGTCTCTGTCTGGTTGAACGCTCCCTCCAGCTGCCGTCGCCGTTGGTAACGACTGTACTCCTGCCGAATGTTCTGGAAGATCTGCTCTGTAAATACAGACAAACAAAACATTTAGCCAAGTTTAAAACAAATATTTAATGGTTTATATTAATTCATGCACTTTGATAGGTCTGTTGTTTCGATAGTAACAGATCATTCCCGGGGACGTGTACAGCTTATGAAAACAGATTTTAAAAATTGTGTTGCAAAAACAAACAAATAAACAAACAAAAAAACACCACCATTTCAACATCAACTGCACTTCACCATACTGCCATTATTTTACCACAACATACACACTTCTGCACACACACGATTAACTCAGTGTTTTTAACATCTGAGTTGAGGCATCCTGATGAATAGAGACAACTCTGAGCGTTCTGTTGTGGCGAAACACTGTTGTATTAACTCTGTGTGTGTTTTCAGTTCAGTTCCTGGAAGTCAGGTCACCATATATATATATATCTCTTTTATAATCAGATATAAAATATACTAAAAACACAGTAACCACATTAGTGTAAATGCAGCATAATACAGTTGAATAAGTCTAAACGGGGAGAGAGAAAAATTGCCTTGTCGATAAAAAACACAAAAAATTAACAAAAGTATACAAATAAATAGCTGTAACTGGATAGTGATCTAGTAACAAATTATTGTTATTATACTCAAAAAATACAAAAAAAGTGAAAATTTTATTTTTTTTAAGATTACATTAAATTACACAGTAAACAACTAGTGATTAATCCAGAAACTGTATATTTTTAAATTTCCCACAGAACATTATAATCTTTATAATCAGGTGACTGTATTCTACTTTAAAGTATATGATAAATACTCTTTTTTTTTTAAAATAAATCCTCAAATAAACAAAGCTCGTGAGAGTCTGGCTAGGTATGTTAGCAGTGTTACCATTATTTACCAGATTGTATTATAATACGTACTGAAATACTACCGCGTTTTAAAGAAATAAACATACATGCACCTTTAAAGTGTCATCATCTGGATTGTTTGTTTATATTTTTTTCTGCTGATGCTGATTGAATGAGAACAAAAGGTTATAACAACAACAGTTAGCCTACCTTAGCTAACTTGATTAGCGAGACGCTAACGCGACAGAGATGCTTCAGGCTAATTACACTATAATTACACCAAATGTAGAGAAATACTTCATTTTTTTAAGACCTATTCGACTATAGAGATGTATATGAATAAAAATGAGATGTGATGTTTAAATACAAAACCTTAAAGCTAGCTACAGAAACAGTTTAATCCCAAACCGCGACCCACTTGCTACACTAGCACCCTACATAGGGCTCATAATACCGGCTGCTGTAGTGCACCAAATGTATCATAGGAGTATATTCGGAATTCAGCCTTAGATAGTGGAGCTAAACCTGAACCTAAAGACTATGTAAAGGTCTAATATAACGCGAATGATCGGTGACTCGACTCTTTACCTGGAGTTAGCCTGTGTTCTCCGCTCAAAGCCTGAGGGGACGCCGGGTTCACTGGGCTTTCCGTTTGAGGTCTTAGGCTACACCTCTGCGGGGAAGGAGTAGCGGCGGCTCCGGCTAGCGGGCTACACCGCCGGCGCTTCGGAGACTGTGGGCCCAATAGGGCCTCAAACTCCATGGAGCGTTTTAACGTCGCACCACACGCCATGTTTTCACCAGATTAGATAAAATCACAGTCGAGTTTTGAGGGCTTTCAAAAATCCCAAGTGTTCGACAAAACCTCCGACTTCCGCTCTCTCAACCCGTCTTTCTCTCCCTAAGCTTTCTTTATGAACTCAGCGGTTTGCTCCCCCTCCCACTAACACCGGTTTGGATTTGCCAATTGCCAGTGTCTAAGTAAAATGCTACTGCGTCACAATGCCAGACTGTACCATGTCGCCCACATAGGGGTGTACGTTAACATGCTTCCTCGCAGTACATACGGTTTTGTCTTTATTATTCAGGCCCCCTGTGAGGAAATTTTGCGTTCTATGTTGGTACAAACGATTACAGAAAAAAGTCTTTTTATTCCTGTGTTCATCCGAAAACATTTTATTCACATACCGTTTCTTGGCTTGCGTCCAAAAAACACACCTTATTCAGTAAACCAGTAATTAATCAATCGATAAAATACTGTTTTATTGAATTAGTTGTAAATGTATATATACATAATTATGATAGAATTCTCTGATCTTATTTTTTCCTTCACTCTCCACTTCTTCAGTGGGTTCTCTGTATCGTTCTAGTTTGAAAACCTTCCTGATTGTAGGGTTTTACACAGCAGAAGAGCCTTAACATTGAGGTTTGTACATCTAAAGATTATATCACACCTATATGAAAAATACACGATGAACCATCATAAGCTATTCATACACCTTTTACCTAAAGATGTAGCTTGTTATCTGTCTTTGTTCAGTAATGCTGCAGGTTTTACTCGCAGATTTTTTTTAATGTGTTGTGGAAAATGACAGAAATTTAACACAATCATAAGCAGATCATCACCTCAATTGCCACAACCCCCAATATATTTCTAAACACTTCTTGTTGTTCCACAGTACCATCAGGTGTGAAAAAGCCACCATTGGACATTACGAGATAAACAGATGTGCACACACTTCACACCTCATCTCCTGAGAGAAAGAGAGAGAAAAAACACCGTATAAGGTGTTCTCTCTCTTTCTTTCTTTCTTTCTTTATATATATATATATATATATATATATATATATATATATATATATATATATATATATATATATATATATATAAGCTGTTGTATTACAAGTCAGAAAATAGAGTTTGGTTATTCATGGTGGTCTTTAGTATAGCTTTCATTCACACTGCTTTGTTGCTTTGTTTAAAGATTTAATAATCAGATGAAATTAAATTAATTATTTTTTTCATTCTCTATAAATTGCAAAAAGTTCTACATTTCAGACAAACTTTCTATTTTATTTTTTGCAACAAACAAAAAAAATAGAAAGAATATGATTTTTTTTTATTAACTAACAAACTCAAACATAGTAGGGAATTTAAATATGCAGTGCTATTTGATAAAGATATACATATAACTATACTATACTATAATCCATAAACAGTATAATGTTATAATGTACACAGGAGTCGATGGAGTTGACAGCAGTTTTAATAAATCACAAAACGTTTCGTGTCAATAATAATAACGGAGTAAAAACAGGAGTTAAATCGAAAGTAAAATGTGCAACAATGTGGAAAAAAAAAACAGAACTAGAAAAGTTTTCTTTCTAAAACTGCGTCACCGTTTTAAGCCTGTGGCGTAACAAAGGCAGCAACAAGCGTGTCGCTCACGCCTATTGGTCTAACCAATTGAGTGTTCCATTTTGATTGGTCGTTTCCCAGCTGCTGTACATAGTCTTGACCGAGGAGCCATTTTGTTGTGAGACAGACGAAGTGAAGGAGAGAGATAGATGTATATATATAGAGAGTGAGAGAGAAAGTAATTATTTGACTTGTGGTATCGGGTCGAAGAAGCTGTTAGCTCTTGTGGGAAATAACTTTCACCCAACAGCTGCGGCTGGCGTTTTCGCCCTCAATCCCTTAAGGAAGTCGGTAAGACGTCTTTTTTGATTCCTTTTGCTAGTTAGCAAAGTTAGCTTAAAGGGATTTTTTTCCGCACCCGTTTTACAGTTGTTTCTTGTACGTTTGCGTTAGGTTTGGCTAGTATTTCGTAGCTCTGTGGTTCCCATTGGCTAGATGCTTGTAAATACGACGCACTAGCCAATCATTGCGCAGGAGGAGGGATTTACAGAATGCGGGTGGAAATGGTAAACCAGTCCTTCGACCGCCATATTGTGAGCGCCAGCTCTTTGTTTTGGTACGCCTCCAACTTTTTGTTTGCTAGACCTTTTTCCTTTTTATGTTATGTTACGTTTAGTTTATTGAAGTCTATGAATACACGTTTTTGCTTTAATCACACCACTTGAGTTATCCGTGTAATAAACCGTTTAAATGTTCTCCGGAATAAGAATGTAAATATCTCCAATTGAAGCGTCGAAAAGCCCTTTGTCTTCTGAATGCACCAAGATTCGGTAGTTAGGATTATATTATAAATGCTAATTGATATATATTAATATGCCACAGTTTTATATATTTCCATCAGTCTATGCGGTATGAAAAAACAAAACACGGTTTTCTTTTTGTTCGTAGATTTAAGGGCTTCCTTGAGCGCCGTGTGTGCCGAGGTGAGTTGATGTTCAGCTCGGCTTCACGACAAAACGTCGCTCTTTGGCACATGAACACCACAAAGACCATAAAGACCGAGTTAAAGACGTGTGCAGTGAGAAGTAGACGGACTACTTCGAGGACCTGGAGACAGATCAGTGAGGAGACGGTGAGAAGGAGAAATCTCTGCAGAGTCCACTTTACATCAACAACAAAGAGGTAAAGCTGTCCTACAGAAAACTGTGACGGAGAGTGAGATGATGATGATGATGAAGCACAACAATTAAAAAAATATATAACATTATAAAAATGGATTTTTGAAGCATACATACTAAAGTGATTTTATGTACATGATGGATCACTTTTTTTAATACAGTGCTGCGATACATCTTGTCTCGTGTCACGTATCATTAAAAAGTGTGTTCTCTGGAGGTAGTTTAAGAAGCAAATAGTTTGTCTTTTGTAATCGATGGAAGATTCAATCCTGCATTCAAATGCATTTGTGAAGTCATTATGCTGTTTATTATGAAAATGATTTGATAAGTTTCCCCCAATTTCTCATCTTTTGTTAGAGACCCAAGTGTTCTGAACAGTATGAAATTTCTTGATTAGCTGGCATGATCCTGCTATGTCTTTTAGGTTGGGCTGATAACTTTTTAGTGCTTTATAAGTATTTGTCTGTCTCCAGTATTCTTGCTGTCTATTTCAGGTTTATCATGGCTACAGTAACACTGGCTCTAATCCCCCTTGATGTTATTTACGTTCTCCAGGTGACATCGAGCACAATCAGAATGGGAGGCGGGGAGAGATACAACATTCCAGTGCCCCATCCTGATCACTCGGCCTCCAAAAAGCACCGCCATGTTAGCAAGGCCAAGCCGAGGAGCAGGAACCAGCACACCAGCTCTTTTTCTGCATCTCCTGGTTCTCCAACCTCTCCTGAGAAACTGGCTGAGAAGGAGAACAGCTCTGTTCGCCTCTCCTATAGCAATCAGTGCTGGGGAGGAGCCGTGACTCACTTGAACAACATTCTGGTCACACAGGGCAACCATGCCTATGCTGGCGCCAAATTCAGCGAGCCGCCTTCTCCTAGCGTACTCCCTAAACCTCCTAGTCACTGGGTTTCCCTTCCCATGATTCCCTGCGATCGACGCGAGTTGATGGCCTTTCAGTTAAAGAGCCTCCTCAAAGTACAAGCGTGAAGAAAAACGATGTTAATGAATCGTCAGTGACTTCATACCAGGCTTCGCCCCCCTGCAACGCTGCAGCGCTGTGATTTTAAACGGGACCTTTACTGCAAACGGTTCCATTTTAACTGTATATAGATTTTTTTTTTATATTTTTTTTTTTGCACAGATTGTCACTGCGGCCTTACAGGAGGGAGGAGTGTTTTAATGAAGTCTAACACCTTGATGAATGAAACACTCGCCTGAATTTCCTCCTCACCTATCTTTTTTTTTTATTTTTTTTTTTATTTTTTTTTTTTTTTGTCTATATTTTTTTTCTTGTTGGCCGTTAACGCTAGTCAGTGTGTGGTGGGACACGTCCTCTCTTTATACAACGTGCATCATAAAACATTGTTTATATTTACTACAGGAAAGTTTTCTTGAGCATTAAACATCCAAACAGCCAAAGTGCTGATGAGTGTTATCACTCGCTCACCTTTACATTTCCGACCTTTTTCTCACACGCAAGCCATGTCTTCTTTTATAGATCAAAAAATATTGATCTGGCTGCCTGTGGGTTGTATTTTTCTTTTTTCTTATTTTGTGGAAGAGGAAATGTTTGATGCAAAAGTGTTTGTTGTGACATCCTCTCAATGTGGCCCACACACACCCTGTGATTTCAGCCCCTATACTTTTATAATTAGCGCTGTGCGCACTGCACTATGGGGGTTGAAATTCGACAAGGTGTGTAAATAAGCATCTCCTTTGATTTGATTTATTCTGTCAATCCTATGTGTTTATCACTTACATTGAGTCCCCTTGGTCACTACTACAGATGTAGTCGTGCTGATAGATGACACGCAGTCGAGCTCCATTCACGTCCACTTTAGTTTCAGACCAGTTTAACAGAGCGCATCTTAGGGCTCTTAAAGTCATTTTAAATCACAGCAGCACCGGAGTCAGTCACGACATAGAGCCGTGATATCAGCACGTTTGTGGAGTTTCCAGGATTTACACCAGAAAGGAGGATGTGAACGCAGTCAGTGACTTACAGCAGCTTTGTGGCAGACGATGCAGAGGAAGGTGTATGGAGATGATGTGCAGGAGTGTTGAGCATCTCGCTGTCTAACTTCATTCACCTGTTTGTCATGCAGCATGTCGTTAAAGTCGTGTTGTAGCAGATAATAGTTTACAGGGGCCAAAGTTTTAGACACAGCTGACTCGTTCTTTGACTTGCACTGTGTGTCCATGTTGTGAGTTGGTTTTATTTTTATTTCCTTTTTGTTTAACATGTTCAGGCGTGTGCCATATCATTTAACTGCCCAGTCTTCTAAGTCTGATATTGTACTTAAAATAATAGTAAATGGTCTAAGATGAAATGTATTAGTGCAGTGTGGATCATCACAGGTTTAGATGTCAGTTCAAATCCAATCACAATCCCATCACATCCTTTCACAGCTTTAACTTTCCACAATGATGATAATTGCAAAGTATCGTGATTTATATCGTATAGCTGATTATTGCCACATGCCTGAACACAGTGTTCTGTTCTGCACACGGGCGCATTAACGGCCAACAGGAAGGAGACTCTGGATAGCGCCCCGGAGCCGTGTAAATAATGAGCTGTATAAAACCTTGTAGCATATTGTACATTGAACGCAGGGTTGTTTTAAACCTGCTGATAAAGTATTTTTAGTAACAACACTGAATGTAAGTCATGCAGATGATGTGGCTTGATTTGAAATGCTGAAATTATTTTTGTTAAAAAAAAGAGAGAAAATATTTGTACTGTAGCGTGTAGTCCCTCTGCACGGTGCCGTGTTTCTGCCAGTGATCCTGCACATGATTTTATTTTATAGAAGGCACAGTGCAGAGGAGAAAAGTTTTAAGTGCAAGTTTAAAAAAAGATTGTTTTTAAAGTTTCAGACTTTTACACACACACATCAGCTCCATTTTCAAAGCAGAACCCTGATTTTATGCTTTTTTTCCCCTCTTACAGTAGATTTTAAGTAGCTTTGTGTATCCAGGAGTGAGTTCTTTCCTCTGCAGACTCACATTTGAATACAAATTATTTTTTAGCATTTTTGTTTCAATGTTTATTTGCTGTGTGTGTAAAAGTCTCTGGACATTCCCTGATAATTGGCGTTGAATTTGTCCCAAACCTTTTAATGTCACTTTAAGAGAATTTAAAAAAAAGAAACAAAACCCATTTTATTGTAATTGGTATGTTAACAAATTGTTTTTTAAGCACTGCCTAATTTGGTTTAAAAAAAATAAATAAATCCCCCCTTTTTAACCCCCAAATCTGTGTGTGTTTCTTTTCTTGAAATAATTACTATGTGTATTATATAGTTTGAGTAATTAGTGTGTGATGTGCTGCTGTTCCTCAGGGAAGTGGAAGATGGTAGAAGTGTTGAATTCTCAGCTGAACCGGATGAAAACCTAAACTCACGTCACTGGTTTGTTTTAAGTCTCAGAGTTTAGTGACCTCTGTGATGCAGGACCGAGCAGTACACTCTCTTGTAGTGAATAAAGTTTATACGATAGATTATCTGTACAGTCCTCACTGTCAGCTGCAGAATCTTACAGTTGTAAACGCTGTCATTTCTAAAGCAGGCAGTGATCCAGCTGCTCTAGATGCTTGTTTGGCAATAAATCTAGAAACCTGTTCTGTATCCAGGGCAGACTGATTATTTGGGTTTAATGGTGTTTGTATGCGGAATTTAGGTAGATAAATAGCTTTAGATGTTTACAACCTTTAGTGCCAAAATTCAAAATGGCTTCAAAAATACATAATATTTTAAAACATTTATTCCATTATTACTTTTAAAAAGCAAAAAAAGGTGATGATTAAAAAACAATCAAACCCTATGTGAGTTTCACATGTAGATGAATATATAATGTTTAAAATGGTTAGAAATGTAAATGCAGGTGATTTTTTTTTTCAAGAATTTATATTTCTATCAGTGTAGTTTAAATATGTAGTATATTAAAATTTTCCCACAAATAACCATGTAGTCTCTAAGCTTTAAATTAAATTATGTATAATTACATATGCGATAGGATAGAAAATTATATATATAAAGAATGCATTCACATATTTAAAAAAAAAGTTACTGATAAATATATAAAATGAACGTATAGTGGGTTCATGGAGAACATCTGATGTGACACAGAGCTTTGTACTGAGCCTCACAGTTCATGTCTTTCCATCTGTAGCTCTGTGGAACGACGGCACCGCAGTGCTGAGAGAGTTGATGCTCAGGCTGTTTCCCTTCATCCCAGTTGGAGTACGGAAACACAGCTTTCCCATCAGGCCAAATCCAGAACCCGAAGAGCTGGCTCTGTCT
Source organism: Tachysurus fulvidraco (assembly GCF_022655615.1). Classification (NCBI taxonomy): domain Eukaryota; kingdom Metazoa; phylum Chordata; class Actinopteri; order Siluriformes; family Bagridae; genus Tachysurus; species Tachysurus fulvidraco. The sequence goes on from NC_062539.1 coordinate 12,076,959, forward strand.
AAGCCCCACCCACACAGGCTCAGAGACACGCCTCCTTCTGAGCTCATTCTCCACATCAGTCTGGTCATGTTCAGACTCAATCTGCAACAATCCAGTTCTTTTCCCTTTATCACAGTAATCCAGCGCTTTCTCCCAGCTCAGAGCCTCTTCACTCACATGGATGTAATCTGATAGAGACACAAAACACCAAAAGGAGGAGGATTGTTTAGAGTGATATCAGAGACAGCGACTCACACCAGCTGTGTTCTAGTCATCATACAGAAGATTGCTGAGATGATTTTACTCTTCAGGAAGTCGACACTTACTGTAGTAGCACAAAGCAGAGGTATTATTACTGCACGGGGCTGAGTACCATCTCTCTCCTTTCACTACTACACAGTTGCCTTGTGGTAAAGTTTGATTGATATCCCAGTTTCTGTAGGCAGAGATTCTTCCATCAATCCACTGCCAGTCATCACACAGCAGGCCGATCCAGAAGGGTGTGGTGCTGTTTAACCCTTTAATCCTCACCTCTTCATTGTGCTGCTGATCTCTGATGCTGACCAGGTCAGTGTATCTCTGTCTACAGTAATGCTGAGCTTCATACCAGGTCTTACTCTCAAGGATAAGATGATGATTACGAGTCTGTGAGGAAGCATCTGTGGAAAGCGCAAAAATAAAAATGTCTTATTTATCTTATTTATCTATATTATATTTATATTTCATAGGTAGACTGTAATGAAGTCACCTGGAGTTACCTTGTTCATAGCACATGAAATTTCTTGCTAATGTGCACTGAACACTTTCCCATGAACCTTCAGCCTTCATACTAGCACAGTAGCTCGATGTCCCACAATGCCCTGACAGATTTCTGTATGTTACAGGATCATCATTAGACCATTTCTCACTTATATTACTGCGATTGAGTCCAATCCAGCCAGAAACCATACCAGCCTTTATCATCAGTTCAGCCACTTTAGTGTTGTCTTCATCAGAGTACACAGTGACGAGGTCGGTGTAATTTTCTCTGCAAGCTTTCCGAGCCTCAGTCTGATTCATGTCACCCGGAATGATATGGAGTGAAGTGAGTTGACTCTGGACTGGAGGTGTAAAAGCTGTGGAAGAAATTTCTCCTGTTAATGTAGCAGGACAGAGATAAAAGGACTAAAATGTGATTTGATGAATGCAGACATTAATCTTTTGATGTATCATTAATTTGTTTATATGTATATTTGATTAATTACATAAATCATTTATCAAATAATGGGGTTCATTTAAAAAAAGTGTTCTATAAATGAATATAAATCTTTAAATGAACAAAAAATAACATGATTTGCCCATCACATCATTTTATACTATATATTACCTGCTTAAATAACACCTAACCATTCCAAAGAGCAAATGAATGCTGTATTAACCATAACTTTCTTTAAGAATAATGTTCAACAGCTTCAGAAATAGTCTGTAGTTCTTCTTTGTCTGCTCCTGTAGACTGAGCAGTAAAACTAAACCTCTCATCACCAGCAGGTGGCAGTGTGAGTCATCTGAGCACACAAACATAAACCGGAGCTCAGTTGATGGCATAGATATCTATACTAGATGTCGCCTTGGGTTTCTAAAAATGCGTCAAATCCGCTGGCATCTTGGAACAGGGGTCTTGTACTTCGAAGTCATGGACGATGCCGGACTTTTGTGCTGCGATTCGATGTTCAACTGAACGAAATCTAAAAAGTTGTTTCTTATATTTTTTAGACAGCAGGGAATTACATTTCACAAGTGAGAATGTGTTTTATGGTACTGAATGTTAGGAAATTATATTTCTTGTTACGTTGGTTTGTTTCAGTTCTTGGTTAACGACCGCAGCTAATCCATGCTAGTTACCCTATTAGTTTTTGACAGTTAGGAAAACCGACAATGTTTGTAGATTCCGAAGCTCTTAATAAGGACATTAAAAATTGTGTCTACTAAACAACAGCACTTTCCTCAAACAGAAAAACCATTTCCAGTGTGAACGTATAAATATAAACTATAGAAAAAGTTTCTTTTCTGTGACATGTTTATAATCCAAATAAACAAAATTCACATTCACATAGTTTTATCTGCTTCCAGTCTCCATATCTGAGACCTACAGAGTGTACAGGAACTTCACAACACCACCATGTGAGATATCAGCAGCCATGTTTGAAATTAGATTTAAAGTAGATTTTGAATATTTACTTACAAATAAAATAACATGTTAATGTGAACGTGTTTCTCTCATTCTCAAAGCCCAACACACACACACACACACACACACACACACACACACACACACACACACACACACACACACACACAGAGAGAGAGAGAGAGAGTGAGAGAGAGAGAGAGAGAGAGAGAGAGAGAGAGAGAGAGAGAGAGAGAGAGATTCTATTATATAGATAGAAGCATTATCTGCTTTAACCTGGCTACTGATTGGAGCTCGATACACTGCAGGAAAAACTGCAGCTTTCGTCCTGATTAAACAATAAATAAACACATTTCATTGTATTTTCTTAAACAAATGACTAAACTTATACACATAGACACATAGACTTGCAATTGTGTCGACAATGAGATACTTAAATAATTTTAAAATACTTTCTCAGTAATCTGTGGTGTTTAATTTGAATGGTTCACTTTTTTTGTCCAGTCTCCTCTGTGCTGAGCTACCAAACTCAGTCACGTAGTAAACAGTTCGATATATAGGATAAATATCATCCTGACCACATCATCACAGCCACTGACTTTATTATTTCTATGAATCATAAAGCAGCAATAACTATGTAGAGTTTATTTATTAAAACAGATGTCAGGGTCTTTCATTCTGTAATCACATAGTCTCACACATACTGTTTAACATGATGAAACATTTGCCCTGAATATTTTCACAGTTCAAAATATACAACAATCATTACATCTGAAATATTTTAACAACGCTTATTAATTATAATGATACAATTACCTGAGAGCAGGAGGAACAGGACTGGCACAGTTACCATGGTGACAGCAATGCTGAGGTGATGCCCTGTGTGTTAAAATAAAACATCAGATAATAATAATAATAATAAGAAGAAGAGGAAGTAGAGAAAATAATGATAAAATATCCTGCACCCAGAAGAAGGGCTTTTTGTCAGAGAGCAGCTCGCTGTGTGTTTGTGTGAAGTGTAAATGATTAAGCCATGTGTGTGTGTGTGAATCAGTGAGAAAGAGATCAGATAAACAAATCCAGGTAAAGTGCTGCCATTTTACCTGATGAGCTGCTCACTGCTGAATGGAAGCTTGACGTTCAACTCAACCCTCTTTAATGTCCGTCACTTTGGTGATGTCATGTGATGAAGTTAGATGTGAACTGATAAACAATTATGTGAAGGTTAAAACAGGAGAAAGATCTGGTTTGATAATGAGTCACATAACAGAACTCTAGCACACAACAGTATCAATAGTGCACACACTAGAGGGATAATTAAAAGTGAATCTTTTTAAAGTGAAAAACTGAGAGGAAGCTGAACTAAAAAAGCGAATACAAGTGAGATTTAGCACTCATTTAGTTTGGAGCATGAATCTCTGACTGTTTTCAATAGAATGTGTGTAACTCTAACTCCTAACCACCAGAAACACTGAGAATATTGTGTGTGTGTCAAGATCATTGTGATTGTACATGTAGTATGTGATGTAAATACGATCACACAATATGCCTGGGATTCTGCAGGACGCAGTCTTCAGGTGGACTACCCGCTCTGTCGCTGTTTACAAATCAAAATAATTGTGAATGAAACTATAAACAGTGTACATTTACAATTCTTAATGTAAAATCTCTATTTTTAGCAGTACTGGCTAAATGATCTGTTAACATACTGACACGGCACTCGGTTAAATCTATAACACTGACCATAACATAATAATAGCTGTATTGAGAAGCTAATCAGTAGTCAACGTTAGAGTTGTCGCTAACATTAGCCAGTTAGCTTGTTGCTAAGGTTCTCACTATTGTGTGATCTTGTTGCTGTAGCTGCAGTTTCAGTCCAAATTGTTGCATGAATGTTTGAAGGTCACTCCAGTAGAACAGAACCGATAGCCTATAAACATGCTCTAACAAAGCAAACAAAACTCATGCTTTCATGGAGGTCACCATGTTTTTTTTTTTACCACTTCACACTTTAACCGTCCCAAAGTAAGGAATGATGTTATTATAACCTGCAAATTCTCACATAGTAAGCAGCACAAACACAAATGGTGATGCTTAGATTAAAACTCAGAGTCTTATGCAAGTATGTAGGAGTCCTGCTCTCAGGCAGATACAGGGCTGTTAAGTATCACGCATTAGTGACAGTCACTCATTTTGTTCTTTTGTCACGCTCTCCCACCACACATCATATTTCTCACTCATAAATACTTTTGGACTATTTATCATATATCTAATATGCCGCAGCGCCCAAAATTTATCTGTCCGCACCGCTTCAAGCCTGACACTTATCAGCCAAACAACTAAAAGAAGCTACACAATAGCCAATCAGAAAATAGCTGGGTAAGATTTAACGCAACAACCAATGAAAAAAAACATTCATTAGCTAGGATATTTTCGTTTGAACAAAACCTCAAAACGAAACAATCATGACACTAAAAATTGAGCCGAACTGTTTTAAATGGGAGCAAAATTGCAAATGATAAAGGAGTCCAAAAAGGCAACAAACACTTACAATATACAACAGTCATAATCTCTCTCTCACGGGCGCACATACACACACAAATTAATAAATGTAGTCTACAAGGATGTTGGCTTGATCACTCATCTGGTATAAAACAGAGTAACAGAATGGTTCTGTAGATGAACCAATAGACAGGAGAATACTAAAAACAGGACTACATTCAATTCAATTCAGTTCACTTCAGTTCATTGTGTATAGATTTTGTCTGAAAGCAAGTGGAGCTGGACTTTAATCTGGGTCTAGACATTACACGTCTATCTCCCCAAACATAACTAATAAAAGTTCTGAATTATTCAGCCACTGAGTTATTCCCACTGAATCCTGTACTGTATAAAGAAGATATAGTATGACAGTCTGTCCTGCTATATAATACCTCCATTAATAAAAAAAAACAACACAAAGTCTTACAAAACACACATATAAATGTTATTTCTTCAGCAGAGATCCAACATAAGGAAATAAATTTATAATGAAAACTGAAGCTGCAGAACAAAACACATGCAAATGTTTCAGGATGGAAACAGGAAAACTACTGTAGAGAGAATATCATAAAAATAGAGGAAATAGATGGAAATCTGACATCAAGCAACATCACACACGACTGAAGTAACATATCACATATATCATTAATATTGATTATCCAAACCTTACAGATAATCCTCCAACCTCAGCTACAAAACTCTAAAATAAAGCTGAGGTTCAGGAGACTTTTTTTTTTTTTTATATAATCCGTCTTTTGATCTCAATCTTATTAGTTTTATTTCTCTCTATACCTTCAGTATTTTATTAGCATTCTACCTGGTTTTATTTCCCAAAATGTATACACACTAGTAGACTTCATGAATATGAGCAAGCGCTATACATGTACTTGTTAATATCATGTTAACACTCATGTTTATATTATTGAACATAGTCTTTCTTTGTGCCACAGGTTTCATCTGACGTCTCAGTCGTGCTCATGTGAAAGTAAAAATCTTGTGCAGTTTTCACACGATGTGCAACTCTAATCTCGTCCAGATGCCATATGTGGGTAAGATTTCGACAGAAATGACTAAAACAAAAAACTCTCCTAATGTTCATATCTGTACTAATAACAGTTTAGACCACTGATTACTAATTTTTACTAATATTTTAATGTCCTTAAGTAATAATTTACTACATTAAAGAGTAACAATCTTGAGCATTAAACAGCCAAATTGCTGAAGAGTGTGTTATCACTCTCTCGCCTTTACTTTCACACCTTTTTCTCACATGCAAGCCATGTCTTCTTTTATAGATCAGATAACATCGATCTGGCTCCCTGTGATTATTTGGGTTTAATGGGAGTGTGGTGTTTGTATGTGGAATTTAGATATATAAATAGCTATAGATGTTTACAACCTTTAGTGAAAATTCAAAATGGCTTCAAAAATACATAATCTTTTAAAACATTTTTCAGTATTACTTTTAAAAAGCAAAAAAAAAAAAAAAAAAAAATCAAACCCTATGTGTCATGAAGAGACAAAGGCGAGTGAGGATCCAAGTGCAGTTTGAACTTTTACTAAACCAAAACAAGAAATAAACAACAGATAGGCAGGCAAAAACAGGGCAGAACACTGAGCGGAACAGGGACATAACCAGATAACATACTACACCAACAACGTGGACAAACAGAGTAGATATAGTGAACAAGAACCAATCACAAGGCGGAGACAATCAAAGACTAGGACAAAACACCTGGGGAAGAGATTGAGTGCAATTAATGTCCATGGTAACAAATAAGTGGGTGGGGCCAACAATTAACAGCAGGGAATGACAGCAGACAGAAACAAAGGAAAACAGACAGACTCATTACACTATGCGAGTTTCACATGTACATTAATATATAATGTTTAAAATGGTTAGAAATGTAAATGCATTTGATCTCATTTTTTTTTCAAGAATTCATATTTCTATCAGCGTAGTTATATTAAAATTTTCCCACAAATAACCATGTTGTCTCTAAGCTTTAAATTAAATTAATTATTATGAATAATTACATATGTGATAGGATAGAAAAAAAAAACCAATAAATATATATAAAGAATGCATTCAAATATTTAAAAAAAAACTATTGATAAATATATAAAATGAACGTATAGTGGTTCATGGAGAACATCTGATGTGACACAGAGCTTTGTACTGAGCCTCACAGTTCATGTCTTTCCATCTGTACCTCTGTGGAACGACGGCACCGCAGTGCTGAGAGAGTTGATGCTCAGGCTGTTTCCCTTCATCCCAGTTGGAGTACGGAAACACAGCTTTCCCATCAGGCCAAATCCAGAACCCGAAGAGCTGGCTCTGTCTAAGCCCCACCCACACAGGCTCAGAGACACGCCTCCTTCTGAGCTCATTCTCCACATCAGTCTGGTCATGTTCAGACTCAATCTGCAACAATCCAGCTCTGTTCCCTTTATCACAGTAATCCAGCGCTTTCTCCCAGCTCAGAGCCTCTTCACTCACATGGATGTAACCTGATAGAGACACAAAACACCAAAAGGAGGAGGTATTGTTTAGAGTGATATCAGAGACAGAGACTCACACCAGCTATGTTCTAGTCATCATACAGAAGATTGCTGAGATGATTTTACTCTTCAGGAAGTCGACACTTACTGTAGTAGCACAAAGCAGAGTAATTATTACTGCACGGGACTGAGTTCCATCTCCCTCCTCTCACTGCTGCACAGTTGCCTTGTGGTAGAGGATGATTGCTATCCCAGTTTCTGTAGGCAGAGATTTTTCCATCACTCCACTGCCAGTCATCACACAGCAGGCCGATCCAGAAGGGTGTGGTGCTGTTTAACCCTTTAATCCACACCTCTTGATTGTGCTGCTGATCTCTGATGCTGACCAGGTCAGTGTAGTTCTGTCTACAGTAACGCTGAGCTTCATACCAGGTCTTAGTCTCAAGGATTAGATGATAATTACGAGTCTGTGAGGAAGCGTCTGTGGAAATGCAAAAATAAAAATGTCTATTTATCTTTTTGATCTATATTATATTTATATTTTATAGTTATACTGTAATGAAGTCACCTGGAGTTACCTTGTTCATAGCACATGAAATTTTTTGTCTCTGTGCACTGAAGACTGTCCCATGCACCATCAGCTTTCATAGTAGCACAGTAGCTCGATGTCCCAAAATTCCCTGTCATATTTCTGTATGTTACAGAATCACCATTAGACCATTTCTCACTAAAATTACTGCGATAGAGTCCGATCCAGCCAGAAACGTTACCAGCCTTTATCACCAGTTTATTGTTGTCTTCAACAGAGTACACAGTGACGAGGTCGGTGTAATTTTCTCTGCAAGCTTTCTGAGCCTCAGTCTGATTCATGTCACCCGGAATAATATGGAGTGACGTGAGTTGACTCTGGACTGGAGGAGTAGAAGCTGTGGAAGAAATTTCTCCTGTTAATGTAGCAGGACAGAGATACCCTTAAGAAATGGCTGTTCATGCGTTTGTAACTTCTCACTTAGATTACTGTAACTCTTTATATTGCAGTATATCTAAAACTCAGATTACGCGTCTCCAGCTCGTTCAAGATGCTGCAGCCAGATTTCTCTCTAGTTGTCGCAAACATGAACACATCACTCCCATTCCCATCACTTCTTATTCCCATATTTATATCACTGTCTTTTAAACTGGTTTTATTTTGTCTACTTTTTTAATAATTCTTATTTTAGTTTTTTGAACTCTATTTTTGTGTGTGTGTATTTTTAAGTGTATGTGTAATGTCAAACTCAGCGTGAAGCACTTTGGTCAGCCGTGTGGCTGTTTGTAAATGTGATATATAAATACAGTTGAACTTGAACTTTTCTGTGACATGTTTATAATCCAAATAAACAAAATTCACATTCACATATTTTTATCTGCTTCCAGTCTCCATATCTGAGACCTACAGAGTGTACAGGAACTTCACAACACCACCATGTGAGATATCAGCAGCCATGTTTGAAATTAGATTTAAAGATTTTGAATATGTACTTACAAATAAAATAACATTTGAATGTGAATGTGTTTCTCTCAAACTCACAGTGTAACACACACACACACACACACACACACACACACACACACACACACACACACACACACACACACACACACAGATGCTAAACAGCATTATTCAGCTTTAACCTGGCTACTGATTGGAGCTTGATACACTGCAGGAAAAACTGCAGCTTTCATACTGATTAAATAACAAATAAACACATTTCATTGTATTTTCTTAAACAAATTACTAAGACACATAGACTTGCAATTCTGTTGACAATGAGATATTTAAATACTTTTAAAATACTTTCTCAGTTATCTGGGGTGTTTAATTTGAATGGTTCACTTTTTTGTCCAGTCTCCTCTGTGCTGAGCTACCAAACTCAGTCACGTAGTAAACAGTTCGATATATAGGATAAATATCATCCTGACCACATCATCACAGCCACTGACTTTATTATTTCTATCCATCATAAAGCAGCAATAACTATGTAGAGTTTATTTATTAAAACAGATGTCAGGGTCTTTCATTCTGTAATCACATAGTCTCACACATACTGTTTAACATGATGAAACTTTTACCCTGAATATTTTCACAGTTCAAAATATACAACAATCATTACATCTGAAATATTTTAACAACGCTTATTAATTATAATGATACAATTACCTGAGAGCAGGAGGAACAGGACTGGCACAGTTACCATGGTGACAGCAATGCTGAGGTGATGCCCTGTGTGTTAAAATAAAACATCAGATAAGAATAATAATAATAAGAAGAAGAGGAAGTAGAGAAAATAATGATAAAATATCCTGCACCCAGAAGAAGGGCTTTTTGTCAGAGAGCAGCTCGCTGTGTGTTTGTGTGAAGTGTAAATGATTAAGCCATGTGTGTGTGTGTGAATCAGTGAGAAAGAGATCAGATAAACAAATCCAGGTAAAGTGCTGCCGTTTTACCTGATGAGCTGCTCACTGCTGAATGGAAGCTTAACGTTCAACTCAACCCTCTTTAATGTCCGTCACTTTGGTGATGTCACGTGATGAAGTTAGATGTGAACTGATAAACAATTATGTGAAGGTTAAAACAGGAGAAAGATCTGGTTTGATAATGAGTCACATAACAGAACTCTAGCACACAACAGTATCAATAGTGCACACACTAGAGGGATAATTAAAAGTGAATCTTTTTAAAGTGAAAAACTGAGAGGAAGCTGAACTAAAAAAGCGAATACAAGTGAGATTTAGCACTCATTTAGTTTGGAGCATGAATCTCTGACTGTTTTCAATAGAATGTGTGTAACTCTAACTCCTAACCACCAGAAACACTGAGAATATTGTGTGTGTGTCAAGATCATTGTGATTGTACATGTAGTATGTGATGTAAATACGATCACACACGCACGTACACATGTAGGACCTTCTGAGCACCCTACAGCTTTCTGAGTAAAAGCTTGTGAATGCTTATGAAACATCTGTAAACTCATACAGGCACTGCTCCTCCCTCATAGCTGTGGCTCAGTCCACAGCCTCCATCAGCTCCTGATTCCCGGGCCTGTAACTCAGCATGCCTGGGATTCTGCAGGACGCAGTCTTCAGGTGGACTACCCGCTCTGTCGCTGTTTACAAATCAAAATAATTGTGAATGAAACTATAAACAGTGTACATTTACAATTCTTAATGTAAAATCTCTATTTTTAGCAGTACTGGCTAAATGATCTGTTAACATACTGACACGGCACTCGGTTAAATCTATAACACTGACCATAACATAATAATAGCTGTATTGAGAAGCTAATCAGTAGTCAACGTTAGAGTTGTCGCTAACATTAGCCAGTTAGCTTGTTGCTAAGGTTCTCACTATTGTGTGATCTTGTTGCTGTAGCTGCAGTTTCAGTCCAAATTGTTGCATGAATGTTTGAAGGTCACTCCAGTAGAACAGAACCGATAGCCTATAAACATGCTCTAACAAAGCAAACAAAACTCATGCTTTCATGGAGGCCACCATGTTTTTTTTTTACCACTTCACACTTTAACCGTCCCAAAGTAAGGAATGATGTTATTATAACCTGCAAATTCTCACATAGTAAGCAGCACAAACACAAATGGTGATGCTTAGATTAAAACTCAGAGTCTTATGCAAGTATGTAGGAGTCCTGCTCTCAGGCAGATACAGGGCTGTTAAGTATCACGCATTAGTGACAGTCACTCATTTTGGTCTTTTGTCACGCTCTCCCGCCACACATCATATTTCTCACTCATAAATACTTTTGGACTATTTATCATATATCTAATATGCCGCAGCGCCCAAAATGTATCTGTCCGCACCGCTTCAAGCCTGACACTTATCAGCCAAACAACTAAGAGAAGCTACACAATAGCCAATCAGAAAATAGCTGGGTAAGATTTAACGCAACAACCAATGAAAAAAAAACATTCATTAGCTAGGATATTTTCGATGGTCGTTTGAACAAAACCTCAAAACGAAACAATCATGACACTAAAAATTGAGCCGAACTGTTTTAAATGGGAGCAAAATTGCAAATGATAAAGGAGTCCAAAAAGGCAACAAACACTTACAATAAACAACAGTCATAATCTCTCTCTCTCTCACAGGCGCACATACACACACACAAATTAATAAATGTAGTCTACAAGGATGTTGGCTTGATCACTCATCTGGTATGAAACAGAGTAACAGAATGGTTCTGTAGATGAACCAATAGACAGGAGAATACTAAAAACAGGACTACATTCAATTCAATTCAGTTCACTTCAGTTCATTGTGTACAGATTTTGTCTGAAAGGAAGTGGAGCTGGATTTTAATCTGGGTCTAGACATTACACGTCTATCTCCCCAAACATAACTAATAAAAGTTCTGAATTATTCAGCCACTGAGTTATTCCCACTGAATCCTGTACTGTATAAAGAATATATAGTATGACAGTCTGTCCTGCAATATAATACCTCCATTAATAAAAAAAAAAACAACACAAAGTCTTACAAAACACACATATAAATGTTATTTCTTCACCAGAGATCCAACATAAGGAAATAAATTTATAATGAAAACTGAAGCTGCAGAACAAACCACATGCAAATGTTTCAGGATGGAAACAGGAAAACTACTGTAGAGAGAATATCATAAAAATAGAGGAAATAGATGGAAATCTGACATCAAGCAACATAACACACGACTGAAGTAACATATCACATATATCATTAATATTGATTATCCAAACCTTACAGATAATCCTCCAACCTCCGCTACAAAACTCTAAAATAAAGCTGAGGTTCAGGAGACTTTTTTTTTTTATATAATCCCTCTTTTGATCTCAATCTTATTAGTTTTATTTCTCTGTACCTTCAGTATTTTATTAGCATTCTACCTGGTTTTATTTCCCAAAATGTATACACACTAGTAGACTTCATGAATATGAGCAAGTGCTATACATGTACTTGTTAATATCATGTTAACACTCATGTTTATATTATTGAACATAGTCTTTCTTTGTGCCACAGGTTTCATCTGACGTCTCAGTCGTGCTCATGTGAAAGTAAAAATCTTGTGCAGTTTTCACATGATGTGCAACTTTAATCTCGTCCAGATGCCATATGTGGGCAAGATTTCGACAGAAATGACTAAAACAAAAAACTCTCCTAATGTCCATATCTGTACTAATAACAGTTTAGACCACTGATTACATCACTTACTAATATTTTAATGTCCTTAAGTAATAATTTACTACATTAAAGAGTAACAATCTTGAGCATTAAACAGCCAAATTGCTGAAGAGTGTGTTATCACTCTCTCGCCTTTACTTTCACACCTTTTTCTCACATGCCAGCCATGCCTTCTTTTATAGATCAGATAACATTGATCTGGCTCCCTGTGGTTTCTGGGTTTTTGCTTGTTTTTTTTTGTGGAAGAGGAAATGTTTGATGCAAACCAAATGCAAAAGTGTGTGTTGTGACATCCTCACAATGTGGCCCACACACACCTTGTGTTTTCAGCCCCTATACTTTTATAATTAGCGCTGTGCGCACTGCACTATGGGGGTTGAAGTTCGACAAGGTGTGTAAATAAGCATCTCCTTTGATTTGCTTTATTCTGTCAATCCTATGTGTTGCAGTTTATTACCTACACCGAGTCCCCTTGGTCACATGGTTACAGATGTACGTGTGCTGATAGTCTGTAGAACGCTATTCCTCACTGTTAGGCGTGGAAGACGTGCAGTCGAGCTCCATTCACGTCCACTTTAGTTTCAGACCAGTTTAACAGAGCGCATCTTAGGGCTCTTATTAAAGTCATTTTAAATCACAGCAGCACCGGAGTCAGTCACGACATAGAGCCGTGATATCAGCACGTTTGTGGAGTTTCCAGGATTTACACCAGAAAGGAGGATGTGAACGCAATCAGTGACTTACAACAGCTTTGTGGCAGACGATGCAGAGGAAGGTGTATGGAGATGAGGTGCAGGAGTGTTGAGCATCTCGCTCTCTAACTTCATTCACCTGTTTGTCATGCAGCATGTCGTTAAAGTCGTGTTGTAGCAGTTAATAGTTTACAGGGGCCAAAGTTTTAGACACAGCTGACTCGTTCTTTGACTTGCACTGTGTGTCCATGTTGTGAGTTGGTTTTATTTTTATTTCCTTTTCGTTTAACATGTTCAGGCGTGTGCCATGTCATTTAACTGCCCAGTCTTCTAAGTCTGATATTGTACTTAAAATAATAGTAAATGGTTTAAGATGAAATGTATTAGTGCAGTGTGGATCATCACAGGTTTAGATGTCAGTTCAAATCCAATCACAATCCCATCACATCCTTTCACAGCTTTAACTTTCCACAATAATGATAATTGTAAAGTATCGTGATTCATATCGTATAGCTGATTATCGCCACATGCCTGAACACAGTGTTCTGTTCTGCACACGGGCGCATTAACGGCCAGCAGGAAGGAGACTCTGAATAGCGCCCCGGAGCCGTGTAAATAATGAGCTGTATAAAACCTTGTAGCATATTGTACATGGAACACAGGGTTGTTTTAAACCTGCTGATAAAGTATTTTTAGTAACAACACTGAATGTAAGTCATGCAGATGATGTGGCTTTATTTGAAATGCTGAAATTATTTTTGTTAAAAAAAAATATATATATATATATTTGTACTGTAGCGTGTGGAAGTCCCTCTGCACGGTGCCGTGTTTCTGCCAGTGATCCTGCACATGATTTTATTTTATAGAAGGCACAGTGCAGAGGAGAAAAGCTTTAAGTGCAAGTTTAAAAAAAGATTGTTTTTAAAGTTTCAGACTTTTACACACACATCAGCTCCATTTTCAAAGCAGAACCCTGATTTTATGCTTTTTTCCCCTCTTACAGTAGATTTTAAGTAGCTTTGTGTATCCAGGAGTGAGTTCTTTCCTCTGCAGACTCACATTTGAATACAAATTATTTTTTAGCATTTTTGTTTCAATGTTTATTTGCTGTGTGTGTGTAAAAGTCTTTGGACAGTCCCTGATAATTGGCATTGAATTTGTCCCAAACCTTTTCATATGTCACTTTAAGAGAATTAAAAAAAAAAAAGAAACAAATCCCATTTTGTTGTAATTGGTATGTTAACAAATTGTTTTCAAGCACTAATTTGGTTTAAAAAAAAATCCCCCTTTTAACCCCCAAAACTGTGTGTTTCTTTTCTTGAAATAATTACTATATGTATTATATAGTATGAGTAATTAGTGTGTGATGTGCTGCTGTTCCTCGGGGAAGTGGAAGATGGTAGAAGTGTTGAATTCTCAGCTGAACCGGATGAACACCTAAACTCACGTCACTGGTTTGTTTTAAGTCTCAGAGTTCAGTGACCTCTGTGGTGCAGGACCGAGCAGTACACTCTCTTGTAGAGACTAAAGTTTATACGATAGATTATCTGTACAGTCCTCACTGTCAGCTGCAGAATCTTACAGTCGTAAATGCTGTCATTTCTAAAGCAGGCAGGTATCGATCCCACAGTGCTCGATACCACAGCTTCTGATCGGATCTCAGCATGTCTGGCAGAAATTTCATCATGGATGACTGCTCTTCAGTTAAAGCTCAATCCTAGTAAAACTGAACTGCTGATCATCCCAGGTGATTCATCCACAGGTCATGCTATATCCCTGCTGTCCTTTTCCTCTCATGTTGCCAATGTGACTCGCTCATGTCGCTTTCTTCTCTACAACATTAGAAGGATTCGGCCATTTTTGTCCACACAGGCTGCTCAGGTACTTGTTCAGTCTCTTGTCATTTTTAGACTGGACTACTGCAACGCACTGCTGGCAGGTCTACCTATGAACACAATCCGTCCTCTGAAAATGATCCAAAATGCAGCCGCACGGCTTGTTTTCAACCTGCCAAAGTTCTTGCATACCACCCCGCTGCTGCGATCCCTCCACTGGCTTCCGAGAAGCTAATCAGTAGTCAACGTTAGAATTGTCGCTAACATTAGCCAGTTAGCTTGTTGCTAAGCTTCTCACTATTGTGTGATCTTGTTGCTGTAGCTGCAGTTTCAGTCCAAATTGTTGCATGAATGTTTGAAGGTCACTCCAGTAGAACAGAACCGATAGCCTATAAACGTGCTCTAACAAAGCAAACAAAACTCATGCTTTCATGGAGGCCACCATGTTTTTTTTTTTTACCACTTCACACTTTAACCGTCCCAAAGTAAGGAATGATGTTATTATAACCTGCAAATTTTCACATAGTAAGCAGCACAAACACAAATGGTGATGCTTAGATTAAAACTCAGAGTCTTATGCTAGTGTGTAGGAGTCCTGCTCTCAGGCAGATACAGGGCTGTTAAGTATCACGCATTAGTGACAGTCACTCATTTTGGTCTTTTGTCACGCTCTCCCGCCACACATCATATTTCTCACTCATAAATACTTTTGGACTATTTATCATATATCTAATATGCCACAGCGCCCAAAATGTATCTGTCCGCACCGCTTCAAGCCTGACACGTATCAGCCAAACAACTAAGAGAAGCTACACAATAGCCAATCAGAAAATAGCTGGGTAAGATTTAACGCAACAACCAATGAAAAAAAAACATTCATTAGCTAGGATATTTTCGATGGTCGTTTGAACAAAACCTCAAAACGAAACAATCATGACACTAAAAATTGAGCTGAACTGTTTTAAATGGGAGCAAAATTGCAAATGATAAAGGAGTCCAAAAAGGCAACAAACACTTACAATAAACAACAGTCATAATCTCTCTCTCTCTCACGGGCGCACATACACACACACAAATTAATAAATGTAGTCTACAAGGATGTTGGCTTGATCACTCATCTGGTATGAAACAGAGTAACAGAATGGTTCTGTAGATGAACCAATGGACAGGAGAATACTAAAAACAGGACTACATTCAATTCAATTCAGTTCACTTCAGTTCATTGTGTACAGATTTTGTCTGAAAGCAAGTGGAGCTGGACTTTAATCTGGGTCTAGACATTACACGTCTATCTCCCCAAACATAACTAATAAAAGTTCTGAATTATTCAGCCACTGAGTTATTCCCACTGAATCCTGTACTGTATAAAGAAGATATAGTATGACAATCTGTCCTGCTATATAATACCTCCATTAATAAAAAAAAAAAAAACACAAAGTCTTACAAAACACACATATAAATGTTATTTCTTCACCAGAGATCCAACATAAGGAAATAAATTTATAATGAAAACTGAAGCTGCAGAACAAACCACATGCAAATGTTTCAGGATGGAAACAGGAAAACTACTGTAGAGGGAATATCATAAAAATAGAGGAAATAGATGGAAATCTGACATCAAGCAACATAACACACGACTGAAGTAACATATCACATATATCGTTAATATTGATTATCCAAACCTTACAGATAATCCTCCAACCTCAGCTACAAAACTCTAAAATAAAGCTGAGGTTCAGGAGACTTTTTTTATATAATCCCTCTTTTGATCTCAATCTTATTAGTTTTATTTCTCTGTACCTTCAGTATTTTATTAGCATTCTACCTGGAGTTATTTCCCAAAATGTATACACACTAGTAGACTTCATGAATATGAGCAAGCGCTATACATGTACTTGTTAATATCATGTTAACACTCATGTTTATATTATTGAACATAGTCTTTCTTTGTGCCACAGGTTTCATCTGACGTCTCAGTCGTGCTCATGTGAAAGTAAAAATCTTGTGCAGTTTTCACATGATGTGCAACTCTAATCTCGTCCAGATGCCATATGTGGGCAAGATTTCGACAGAAATGACTAAAACAAAAAACTCTCCTAATGTTCATATCTGTACTAATAACAGTTTAGACCACTGATTACATCGCTTACTAATATTTTAATGTCCTTAAGTAATAATTTACTACATTAAAGAGTAACAATCTTGAGCATTAAACAGCCAAATTGCTGAAGAGTGTGTTATCACTCTCTCGCCTTTACTTTCACACCTTTTTCTGACATGCAAGCCATGTCTTCTTTTATAGATCAGATAACATCGATCTGGCTCCCTGTGGTTTCTGGGTTTTTGCTTTTTTTTTTTTGTGGAAGAGGAAATGTTTGATGCAAACCAAATGCAAAAGTGTGTGTTGTGACATCCTCACAATGTGGCCCACACACACCTTGTGTTTTCAGCCCCTATACTATAATTAGCGCTGTGCGCACTGCATTACGGGGGTTGAGATTTGACAAGGTATGTAAATAAGCATCTCCTTTGATTTGATTTATTCTGTCAATCCTATGTGTTGAAGTTTATCACTTACACCGAGTCCCCTTGGTCACATGGTTACAGATGTGCGTGTGCTGACACTTGTCATGCAGCATGTCGTTAAAGTCGTGTTGTAGCAGTTAATTGTTTACAGGGGCCAAAGTTTTAGACACAGCTGACTCGTTCTTTGACTTGCACTGTGTGTCCATGTCGTGAGTTGGTTTTATTTTTATTTCCTTTTTGTTTAACATGTTCAGGCGTGTGCCATGTCATTTAACTGCCCAGTCTTCTAAGTCTGATATTGTACTTAAAATAATAGTAAATGATTTAAGATGAAATGTATTAGTGCAGTGTGGATCATCACAGGTTTAGATGTCAGTTCAAATACAATCACAATCCCATCACATCCTTTCACAGCTTTAACTTTCCACAATGATGATAATTGTAGAGTATCGTGATTTATATCGTATAGCTGATTATCGCAACATGCCTGAACACAGTGTTCTGTTCTGCACACGGGCGCATTAACGGCCAGCAGGAAGGACACTCTGGATAGCGCTGGATAGCTGAAATTATTTTTGTTAAAAAAAAGAAAGAAAATATTTGTACTGTAGCGTGTGGAAGTCCCTCTGCACGGTGCAGTGTTTCTGCCAATGATCCTGCACATGATTTTATTTTATACAAGGCACAGTGCAGAGGAGAAAAGCTTTAAGTGCAAGTTTAAAAAAAGATTGTTTTTAAAGTTTCAGACTTTTACACACACATCAGCTCCATTTTCAAAGCAGAACTCTGATTTTTATGCTTTTTTCCCCTCTTACAGTAGATTTTAAGTAGCTTTGTGTATCCAGGAGTGAGTTCTTTTCTCTGCAGACTCACATTTGAATACAAATTATTTTTTAGTATTTTTGTTTCAGTGTTTATTTGCTGTGTGTGTAAAAGTCTCTGGACATTCCCTGATAATTAGTGTTAAATTTGTCCCAAACCTTTAATATGTCACTTTAAGAGAATTAAAAAAAAAGAAACAAAGCCCATTATATTGTAATTGGTATGTTAATAAATAGTTTTTTAAGCACTGCCTAATTTGGTTTAAAATAATAAAAAAAATCCCCCTTTTTAACCCCCAAAACTGTGTGTTTCTTTTCTTGAAATAATTACTATGTGTATTATATTGTTTGAGTAATTAGTGTGTGATGTGCTGCTGTTCCTCTGGGAAGTGGAAGACGGTAGAAGTGTTGAATTCTCAGCTGAACCGGATGAACACCTAAACTCACGTCACTGGTTTGTTTAAAGTCTCAGTTTAGTGACCTCTGTGGTGCAGGACCGAGCAGTACACTCTCTTGTAGTGACTAAAGTTTATACGATAGATTATCTGTACGGTCCTCACGGTCAACTGCAGAATCTTACAGTCGTAAACGCTATAATTTCTAAAGAAGGCAGTGATCCTTCTTTAGAAATTACAGTGATGTAGAATTAAATGGTGAATCCTCCAGTTTACTACCAGTTAATTATGGGGTCCCTCAAGGATCAGTTCTAGGACCTCTGCTTTTCTCTATATACATGCTTCCATTAGGGAACATTATTAGAAGACATGGGATTAGTTTCCATTGTTATGCTGATGACACACAGTTATATATCTCATCAAAACCAGATGAAATAGCCACAGTGTCCAAATTAACTCAGTGCCTTAGAGAGATAAAAGACTGGATGAGCTGCAACTTTCTATTGTTAAACTCCGATAAGACAGAAATACTACTCATAGATCCAAAAACCAGTGCACAGAAACTCTCACAACTTAACTCCCATCTAGAGGGATATACTGTTACAAGTAGCTCGACAGTGAAAGACCTCGGTGTCATATTAGACAGTAACTTGTCTTTTAAAAATCATATCGCTCATACTACCAAAACAGCCTTCTTCCACCTTAGAAACATTGCCAAGCTGAGAAACATCCTGTCTGTATCTGATGCTGAGAAGCTAGTTCATGCGTTCATGACCTCTAGACTGGACTATTGTAATGCATTACTAGGTGGTTGTCCTGCATCTTTAATAAATAGGTTACAGTTAGTCCAAAATGCAGCTGCCAGAGTTCTCACTAGGACAAGAAAGTATGACCATATAACCCCAATTTTATCATCTTTACACTGGCTACCTGTTAAGTTTAGAATTGACTACAAACTGCTGCTACTTACGCACAAGGCTCTTAATGGTTTAGCTCCCATGTATCTAACTAGTCTTCTAACACGTTACAATCCTTCACGCTCTCTGAGATCACAAAACTCAGGACTTTTGGTAGTTCCCAGAATATCTAAATCTACTAAATGTGGTAGAGCGTTCTCGTATTTAGCTCCCAAACTTTGGAATAGTCTTCCTGATAGTGTTCGGGGCTCAGACACACTTTCCCAGTTTAAATGTATATTAAAAACTTATCTCTTTAGTCAGGCGTACACATAATACATCCTATAGTATCATGCACTAGTACATCAGACCAGCACATTTTTATGAACAGCAGATATGTTAATCCCTTTCAACTGCTTCTCTCTTTGTACCCATCCCGAGGCATCCAGTCATTGTACCAGCTCCCAACGTCCTCTGTGGGACGAAGCCTTTGGATGTCCACTGAGCCGAGGCCGACTCTAAGAATCCTGAGACATCTCCAGTTAGACTCTGTGATACTAAGGAGATCCAAAGTCCATGATCCTTACACCAATACAACATTTAAAAGACTGTATATTACAATCACACCCCCAGTGTCACCCATATGAGGATGTGTTCCCCCTTGAGTCCGGTTCCTCTCAAGGTTTCTTCCTTTACCAATTTAACCCCTTTATGCATCGCCCCCCTTTTGCAGGTTTTTCGCCTTCATGACCTGCCCAACAAAAGTAGTACAGCTCCCACATACTTTGACACACAGGGGTGAGCCTGGTCTCATTTGAAAGAAGAGATTCTCTAGTTTCAGAAACTAGTTTCAGATTGATTCTAACACAAAGTTACAGGGGCTAGAATGGAAGGTTTTCATTTCCGCCTGGGTTGTTTACCTGATAAACTGATTAATCTTATTTTTCTGGAACATGCTAGGGACCAAATAACAACTGAGGGTCATAGCCACATGTCTTGGCTTTCACCAAAAAAAAATTTCAAGTCAAAAGACCCAAAAATGGCTTCAATAAAAATATTTTTCTACGGACATGGTCGTCTGGTGCAGCGTTTTTGTGTACTTGTTTACTATATAACTTTGAAATAAAAGGCTGCAGGCTCAGTCTGAAAGGCCATAAACAAGCAGAGACTCTCTCTCTATCACTCTGGTGTGAAAAACGGCCTGTAACTTGACACCCTGCGCTGTGAGAGGGACAAAAGGTCAGGGATTACGCAAGAATTGTTCTGCGCATCCAGTTCACGCAGACACAGGCAAAGAACATAAGGCATGCCACATAGCGCTGGAATCGTCTGCTTATTGCCTAAACAGCTGTATAGGTTCCCAGGTAAGGGAAAAACCGGTATAGCGCCACCTAGGTCAGTTTTGTCCAAAATTTTTTTCTAATTGTATGAAGGCTGTGAATCATATTGTGCTTTGTGTGTGGGCTTAAAAAATTCTTGAGAGTATAAACTGTAATAGGTAAATAGGTTTTTTCGTGTTTTTGGAGGATTTGATGCTTTAAAGTTGAATTGAAGCTTGTTTCTGGGTCAT
Organism: Tachysurus fulvidraco; assembly: GCF_022655615.1. Lineage (NCBI taxonomy): Eukaryota > Metazoa > Chordata > Actinopteri > Siluriformes > Bagridae > Tachysurus > Tachysurus fulvidraco. The sequence goes on from NC_062539.1 coordinate 12,098,095, forward strand.
ACCCTAGTGGCCACGGCACGGCGACCCGTAAAAGGGAGTTTTTCCTTGCCACTGCTGCCTGAGTCACCTCAGACTTGCTCATAGGGGGAATAAATACATACACATTGTGAACTATATACATCTAATAATAACCTAGAATTTTTATTCTGTTAATTCTTATTTCTTTTATTATTCGTTATTTCCTTTATCATTAATTATATCTACCTTCTGCTCTATGTTTATGTTCTGTAAAGCTGCTTTGAGACAATGTCTACTGTAAAAAGCGCTATACAAATAAACTTGAATTGAATTGAAACTATTAACAGTGTATATTTACACTTCTTTATGTAAAATCTCTATTTTTAACAGTACTAGCTAAATGATTTGTTAACATACAGACACGACACTTGCTTAAATCTATAACACTGACCATAACATAATAATAGCTGTATTGAGAAGCTAATCAGTAGTCAACATTAGAGTTATCGCTAACATTAGCCAGTTAGCTTGCTGCTAAGCATCTCACTATTGTGTGATCTTGTTGCTGTAGCTGCAGTTTCAGTCCAAATTGTTGCATGAATGTTTGAAGGTCACTCCAGTAGAACAGAACCGATAGCCTATAAACATGCTCTAACAAAGCAAACAAAACTCATGCTTTCATGGAGGCCACCATGTTTTTTTACCACTTCACACTTTAACCGTCCCAAAGTAAGGAATGATGTTATTATAACCTGCAAATTTTCACATAGTAAGCAGCACAAACACAAACACAAATGGTGATGCTTAGATTAAAACTCAGAGTCTTATGCTAGTGTGTAGGAGTCCTGCTCTCAGGCAGATACAGGGCTGTCAAGTATCACGCATTAGTGACAGTCACTCATTTTGGTCTTTTGTCACGCTCTCCCGCCACACATCGTATTTCTCATTCAGAAAAACTTTTGGACTATTTATCATATATTTAATATGCCGCAGCGCCCAAAATGTATCTGTCCGCACCGCTTAGTCAAGCCTGACACTTATCAGCCAAACAACTAAGAGAAGCTACACAATAGCCAATCAGAAAATAGCTGGGTAAGATTTAACGCAACAACCAATGAAAAAAAAACATTCATTATCTAGGATATTTTCATTTACAGCATTTGGCAGACGGTCGTTTGAACAAAACCTCAAAACGAAACAATCATGACACTAAAAATTGAGCCGGACTGTTTTAAATGGGAGCAAAATTGCAAATGATAAAGGAGTCCAAAAAGGCAACAAACACTTATGTAACCCAGGTTACCAGAGTGACATATAAATAATGTTATTAATATAATAACATACAGATGTATAAATAAAACGATTGGAAACTACTTAAAATAAGTGTAATTACAGAGATAATATTTATTTTATATAAATATATATATATATATATCTACTTGATTATCAGTGTGACCAATCGCGAGTGGTTTTTTAACCCGAGCATGAGCCAATGAGAGCGCAGAATGTAGCGGAGTGGAGAAATTGGTTTCCGGTTTTGCACGAGGTTTGCTTGTGGTGTTAGAGGCAGCCCTAGTTAGCGTGCATAGATGCAGAGGACTGCGGTGTTTGCTAAAACTCCGGAAAACAGAAATAAAGAAATAACCTTTTTGATGTGCTTTATCGACGGATTGATGTTAAAGAAAAGGATTAAAACGGATGTGCTGTAGCTGCACCGTTTCTGGAAATTTCAATAAGTTAACGAGCTCTTTGGTAAGTCAATTTGCCTTGATAATTATATATATGTATGTATAAAAAAGTGAAATACTGTATTTGGTACATAACAGCTGATTGTGTGCTCAAGTATGTCATGAGAAATTGTTAGCCATATAATAATTAATATGCTATGTTGGAAAAAATTGTCACAGACATTGCATATACAGAAAATATTCTTTATTTGGAAAGACACATGTACATACTCAGAATACTCAAGTTCTGTGAAGTTGAGTGATGAATAGGGATAACTTTATTGAATGTTGTTACAGTAAGATATTCATGATGTTTTCATGACCTTGTTTATTCAAGGTCAGGTTTTTGTTTTTTTTTGTTTTCTTTTTGTTTTCTTGTTCTGATGTTCGAAGGCATGTGTTCTGGATTCGTCCCGGCCTTCCAATGGTTTTGAAGAGGGTTTGGACTGGCGAGCCTCCCTTGAGTTGTTCTTGGACTTTCTGTGGAAACACCATTTTTTTTCTCTATACTCTGCGAATGGTAGGAAATCAAATAACTTCTTTTTCCTCGTTCGGATGAAGACATATTTTTTCCCCTCATCGACAGTGAAAAGACATTTGTTTAGAGATCAAAGGACATTTTATTTCATTGAGAAGTGTCAGTTTTTTTTGTGTGTGTTGATAAGTGAGATGTATTGGGGTTTTTTTTTTATGCTTGAATATTTATTTTTTGTTATTGAAAGTTATTGAACAAAGAACTTACTTTGTTGAAGACCAATGGGAAAATTTCCCGAAACCTGTTAAAACACAAGTAATAACAAAATTTAAAAATAATTTCATTTGTGAGATTATATATATATATATATATATTTTTGTTTTAATTATTTCACATTGCTTCAATCTAACCTCTTGAACATTGTTAAATAAACACATTGTATGTTCAATCCACCTGTTTCTCAAGTCCGTTCACTGTTGTTGTTGCATCTTTCTCCGTAGCGTACCTATTCTTCTGAAACGCTGGTCCATAGATTGGCATATAATGCGTAAATTATTTATACAATCTATAAGTTATTAGCCAGAGAGAAAGTGTTACACTTACAATAAACAACACCAGTCATAATCTCTCTCTCTCGCGCGCAAATTACACACACACAAATTAATAAATGTAGTCTACAAGGATGTTGGCTTGATCACTCAATATGGTATGAAACAGAGTAACACAATGGTTCTGTAGATGAACCAATGGACAGGAGAATACTAAAAAAACAACTAAATTCAGTTCAGTTCTATTCCTTGTGTACAGATTTTGTCTGAAAGCAAGTGGAGCTGGACTTTAATCTGGGTCTAGACATTACACGTCTATCTCCCCAAACATAACTAATAAAAGTTCTGAATTATTCAGCCTTTCTCTGTGTTATTCCCACTGAATCCTGTACTGTATAAAGAAGATACAGTATGACCCTCTGTTCTGCTCTACAATACCTCCAATAATCCAAGAAACACATAAAGTCTGTTACAAAACACATATAAATGTTGATTATTTCTTCAGCAGAGATCCAACATACAGGAAATGAAGTTATGGAGAGAACTGAAGCTGCAGAACAAACCACATGCAAATGTTTCTGTATGGAAACAGGAAAACTACTGTAGAGAGAATATCATAAAAATAGAGGAAATAGATGGAAATCAGACATCAAGCAACATAACACATGACTGAAGCAACATCACACATGTATCATTAATATTCATTATCCAAACCTTACAGATAATCCTCCAACCTCAGCTACAGAACTCTAAAATAAAGCTGAGGTTCAGGAGTATTGTTTTTTTTAATAATCCCTCTTTTGATCTCAAACTTATTAGTTGTATTTCTCTCTACCTTCAGTATTTTATTAGCATTCTACCTGGATTTATTTCTCAAAATGTATACACACTAGTAGACTTCATGAATATGAGCAAGTGCTATACATGTACTTGTTAATATCATGTTAACGCTCATGTTCATATTATTGAACATAGTCTTTCTTTGTGCCACAGGTTTCATCTGACGTCTCAGTCGTGCTCATGTGAAAGTAAAAATCTTGTGCAGTTTTCACACGATGTGCAACTTTAATCTCGTCCAGATGCCATATGTGGGCAAGATTTCGACAGAAATGACTAAAACAAAAAAAAACTTGTCCAGTTCTCCTAATGTCCATATCTGTACTAATAACAGTTTAGACCACTGATTACATCGCTTTCTGATATTTTAATGCCCTTAAGTAATAATTTACTACATTAAAGAGTAACAATCCTGAGCATTAAACAGCCAAAGAGGTGAAGAGTGTGTTATCACTCTCTCGCCTTTACTTTCACACCTTTTTCTCCCACGCCAGCCATGTCTTCTTTTATAGATCAGATAACATCGATCTGGCTGCCGGTGGGTTCTGGTTTTTTTGCTTGTTTTTTTTTGTGGAAGAGGAAATGTTTGATGCAAACCAAATGCAAAAGTGTGTGTTGTTACATCCTCACTATGTGGCCCACACACACCTTGTGTTTTCAGCCCCCATACTTTTATAATTAGCGCTGTGCGCACTGCACTATGGGGGTTAAGATTTGACAAGGTGGGTAAATAAGCATCTCCTTTGATTTGCTTTATTCTGTCAATCCTATGTGTTGAAGTTTATCACTTACACCGAGTCCCTTGGTCACATGGTTACAGATGTGCGTGTGCTGACACTTGTCATGCAGCATGTCGTTAAAGTCGTGTTGTAGCAGTTAATAGTTTACAGGGGCCAAAGTTTTAGACACAGCTGACTCGTTCTTTGACTTGCACTGTGTGTCCATGTTGTGAGTTGGTTTTATTTTTATTTCCTTTTTGTTTAACATGTTCAGGCGTGTGCCATGTCATTTAACTGCCCAGTCTTCTAAGTCTGATATTGTACTTAAAATAATAGTAAATGGTTTAAGATGAAATGTATTAGTGCAGTGTGGATCATCACAGGTTTAGATGTCAGTTCAAATCCAATCACAATCCCATCACATCCTTTCCACAATGATGATAATTGTAGAGTATCGTGATTTATATCGTATAGCTGATTATTGCCACATGCCTGAACACAGTGTTCTGTTCTGCACACGGGCGCATTAACGGCCAACAGGAAGGCGACTCTGGATAGCGCCCCGGAGCCGTGTAAATGATGAGCTGTATAAAACCTTGTAGCATATTGTACATGGAACGCAGGGTTGTTTTAAACCTGCTGATAAAGTATTTTTAGTAACAACACTGAATGTAAGTCATGCAGATGATGTGGCTTGATTTGAAATGCTGAAATTATTTTTGTTAAAAAAAAAAATAAAATAAGTGATCCTGCACATGATTTTATTTTATACAAGGCACAGTGCAGAGGAGAAAAGCTTTAAGTGCAAGTTTAAAAAAAGATTGTTTTTAAAGTTTCAGACTTTTACACACACATCAGCTCCATTTTCAAAGCAGAACTCTGATTTTATGCTTTTTTCCCCTCTTTCAGTAGATTTTAAGTAGCTTTGCGTATCCAGGAGTGAGTTCTTTCCTCTGCAGACTCACATTTGAATACAAATTATTTTTTAGCATTTTTGTTTCAATGTTTATTTTCTGTGTGTGTGTAAAGGTCTCTGGACATTCCCTGATAATTGGTGTTGAATTTGTCCCAAACCTTTAATATGTCACTTTAAGAGAATTAAAAAAAAAGAAACAAAACCCATTTTATTGTAATTGGTATGTTAATAAATTGTTTTACAGCACTGCCTAATTTGGTTTAAAAAAATAAAAATAAATCCCCCCTTTTAACCCCCAAATCTGTGTGTGTTTCTTTTCTTGAAATAATTACTATGTGTATTATATAGTTTGAGTAATTAGTGTGTGATGTGCTGCTGTTCCTCGGGGAAGTGGAAGATGGTAGAAGTGTTGAATTCTCAGCTGAACCGGATGAACACCTAAACTCACGTCACTGGTTTGTTTTAAGTCTCAGAGTTTAGTGACCTCTGTGATGCAGGACCGAGCAGTACACACTCTTGTAGTGAATAAAGTTTATACGATAGATTATCTGTACAGTCCTCATTGTCAGCTGCAGAATCTTACAGTCGTAAATGCTGTCATTTCTAAAGCAGGCAGTGATCCAGCTGCTCTAGATGCTTGTTTGGCAATAAATTTAGAAACCTGTTCTGTATCCAGGGCAGACTGATTATTTGGGTTTAATGGGAGTGTGGTGTTTGTATGTGGAATTTAGATATATAAATAGCTTTAGATGTTTACAATCTTTAGTGAAAATTCAAAATGGCTTCAAAAATACATAATCTTTTAAAACATTTATTTCAGTATTACTTTTAAAAAGCAAAAAAAAAAGGTTTGATTAAAAAAACAATCAAACCCTATGTGAGTTTCACATGTAGATGAATATGTTAGAAATGTAAATGCAGGTAATCTTTTTTTTTTCAAGAATTTATATTTCTATCAGTGAAGTTTTCCCACAAATAACCATGTAGTCTCTAAGCTTTAAATTAAATTAATTATGTATAATTACATATGCGATAGGATAGAGAATAGTGTGTGTGTGTGTGTATATATATATATATAGAATATATAATATGTATAGAAATATGTATATATATATAATAAATATATATAATATAATGTGTGTATATATATAATATAAAAATATAGAATGCATTCAAATATTAAAAAAAAGTTATTGATAAATATATAAAATGAATGTATAGTGGGTTCATGGAAAACATCTGTGACACAGAGCTTTGTACTGAGCCTCACAGTTCATGTCTTTCCATCTGTAGCTCTGTGGAACGACGGCACCGCAGTGCTGAGAGAGTTGATGCTCAGGTTGTTTCCCTTCATCCCAGTTGGAGTACGGAAACACAGCTTTCCCATCGGGCCAAATCCAGAACCCGAAGAGCTGGCTCTGTCTAAGCCCCACCCACACAGGCTCAGAGACACGCCTCCTTCTGAGCTCATTCTCCACATCAGTCTGGTCATGTTCAGACTCAATCTGCAACAATCCAGTTCTGTTCCCTTTATCACAGTAATCCAGCGCTTCCTCCCAGCTCAGAGCCTCTTCACTCACATGGATGTAATCTGATAGAGACACAAAACACCAAAAGGAGGAGGATTGTTTAGAGTGATATCAGAGACAGAGACTCACACCAGCTGTGTTCTAGTCATCATACAGAAGATTGCTGAGATGATTTTACTCTTCAGGAAGTCGACACTTACTGTTGTAGCACAAAGCAGAGGTATTATTACTGCATGGGGCTGAGTGCCATCTCCCTCCTCTCACTGTTGTACAGTTTCCTTGTGGTAGAGGATGATTGCTATCCCAGTTTCTATATGCAGAGATTCCTCCATCACTCCACTGCCAGTCATCACACAGCAGGCCGATCCAGAAGGGTGTGCTGCTGTTTAACCCTTTAATCCTCACCTCTTCATTGTGCTGCTGATCTCTGATGCTGACCAGGTCAGTGTATCTCTGTCTACAGCTTCATACCAGGTCTTATTCTCAAGGTTTAGATGATAATTAAATGTCTGTGAGGAAGCATCTGTGGAAAGTGCAACAAAAAATGGCTACTTATCTTATTTATCTATTATATTTATATTTCATAGTTATACTGTAATGAAGTCACCTGGAGTTACCTTGTCCATAGCACATGAAATGTTTAGTCACTGTGCACTGAAGACTTTCCCATGAACCATCAGCTTTCATAGTAGCACAGTAGCTCCATGTCCCACAATACCCTGCCAGATTTCTGTATGTTACAGAATCACCATTAGACCATTTCTCACCGCGATAGAGTCCGATCCAGCCAGAAACGTTACCAGCCTTTATCACCAGTTCAGCCAGTTTAGTGTTGTCTTCATCAGAGTACACAGTGACGAGGTCGGTGTAATTTTCTCTGCAAGCTTTCTGAGCCTCAGTCTGATTCATGTCACCCGGAATGATATGGAGTGAAGTGAGTTGACTCTGGACTGGAGGAGTAGAAGCTGTGGAAGAAATTTCTCCTGTTAATGTAGCAGGACAGAGATAAAAGGACTAAAATGTGATGTGATGAATGCAGACATGAATCTTTTGATGTATCATTAATTTGTTTATATGTATATTTGATTAATGACATAAATCATTCATCAAATAATGGGGTTCATTTGAAAATAAAGTGTTCTATAAATGAATATAATTCTTTAAATGAACAAAAAATAACATGATTTGCCCATCACATCATTTTTTTTTTACTATATATTACCTGCTTAAATAACACCTAACCATTCCACAGAGCAAATGAATGCTGTATTAACCATAACTTTCTTTAATAATAATGTTCAACAGCTTCAGAAATAGTCTGTAGTTCTTCTTTGTCTGCTCCCGTAGACAGCAGTAAAACTAAACCTCTCACCAGCAGGTGGCAGTGTGAGTCATCTGAGCACACAAACATAAACAGGAGCTCAGTCGCTGGTACAAGTGCGCATTAAAACAAATAATGTGTTTCTTCTATTACGTTTTGTTTGCTGATGTATAATGTTGTGCTCACAGCTTCCACAGCCTGAGAAGGGGCGGAGTTAAACAGCATTGGGGGTGTGGCTATAAATTGATTGACAGGAGTCTCATAAACAACAGCACTTTCCTCAGCTTCAAACAGAGAAAAACATTTCCAGTGTGAATGTATAAATATAAACTATAGAAAAAGTTTTTTCTTTCTGTGACATGTTTATAATCCAAATAAACAAAATTCACATTCACATAGTTTTATCTGCTTCCAGTCTCCATATCTGAGACCTACAGAGTGTACAGGAACTTCACAACACCATGTGAGATATCAGCAGCCATGTTTGAAATTAGATTTAAAGTAGATTTTGAATATTTACTTACAAATAAAATAACATGTAAATGTGAACGTGTTTCTCTCAAACTCACAGTGTAACACACACACACACACACACACACACACACACACACACACACACACACACACACACACACACACACAGATGCTATTATATAGATAGAAGCATTATTCAGCTTTAACCTGGCTACTGATTGGAGCTCGATACACTGCAGGAAAAACTGCAGCTTTCGTCCTGATTAAACAATAAATAAACACATTTCATTGTATTTTCTTAAACAAATGACTAAACTTATACACATAGACACATAGACTTGCAATTCTGTCGACAATGAGATACTTAAATACTTTTAAAATACTTTGTCAGTAATCTGTGGTGTTTAATTTGAATGGTTCACTTTTTTGTCCAGTCTCCTCTGTGCTGATCTACCAAACTCAGTCACGTAGTAAACAGTTCGATATATAGAATAAATATCATCCTGACCACATCATCACAGCCACTGACTTTATTATTTCTATCCATCATAAAGCAGCAATAACTGTGAAGAGTTTATTTATTAAAACAGATGTCAGGGTCTTTCATTCTGTAATCACATAGTCTCACACACATACTGTTTAAAATGATGAAACTTTCACTCTGAATATTTTCACAATTCAAAATATACAACAATCATTACATCTCAAATATATTAACAACGCTTATTAATTATAATAAAACAATTACCTGAGAGCAGGAGGAACAGGACTGACACGGTTACCATGGTGACAGCAATGCTGAGGTGATACCCTGTGTGTTAAAAATCCAACATCAGATATTATTATTATTATGATGAAAAAGAAGAGGAAGAGGAAGAGGGGGAAGAAGGAGAAGGAGAAGAAGAAGAAGAAGAAGAAGAAGAAGAAGAAGAAGAAGAAGAAGAAGAAGAAGAAAATAATGATAAAATATCCTGCACTCAGAAGAAGGGCTTTTTGTCAGAGGGCAGCTCACTGTGTGTAAATGATTAAGCCATGTGTGTGTGAATCAGTGAGAAAGAGATCAGGTAAACAAATCCAGGTAAAGTGCTGCAGTTTTACCTGTTGAGCTGCTCACTGCTGAATGGAAGCTTAACGTTCAACTCAACCCTCTTTAATGTCCGTCACTTTGGTGATGTCACGTGATGAAGTTAGATGTGAACTGATAAACAAATATGTGAAGGTTAAAACAGGAGAAAGATCTGGTTTGATAATGTGTCACATAACAGAACTCCAGCACACAACAGTATCAATAGTACACACACTAGAGGGATAATTAAAAGTGAATCTGAAAAAAGTGAAAAACTGAGAGGAAACTGAACTAAAAAAGTGAATACAAGTGAGATTTTGCACTCATTTAGTTTGGAGCATGAAACTCTGACTGTTTTCAATAGAATGTGTGTAACTCTAACTCCTAACCACCAGAAACACTGAGAATATTGTGTGTGTCAAGATCATTGTGATTGTACATGTAGTATGTGATGTAAATACCGTCACACACACACGTACACATGTAGGACCTTCTGAGCACCCTACAGCTTTCTGAGTAAAAGCTTGTGAATGCTTATGAATCATCTGTAAACACATACAGGCACTGCTCCTCTCTCATAGCTGTGGCTCAGTCCACAGCCTTCGTCATCTCCTGACTCCCGGGCCTGTAACTCAGTACGCCTGGGATTCTGCAATAATGAATGATCTTCATGTCTAAGCTTCCTCAAAGTGGACCATCTACAGGATGCAGTCTTCAGGTGGACTCCCTGCTCTGTCGCTGTTTACAAATCAAAATAATTGTGAATCAAACTATAAACGGTGTATATTTACACTTCTTTATGTAAAATCTCTATTTCTAGCTAAATGATCTGTTAACATACAGACACGGCACTTGGTTAAATCTATAACACTGACCATAACATAATAATAGCTGTATTGAGAAGCTAATCAGTAGTCAACGTTAGAGTTGTCGCTAACATTAGCCAGTTAGCTTGTTGCTAAGCATCTCACTATTGTGTGATCTTGTTGCTGTAGCTGCAGTTTCAGTCCAAATTGTTGCATGAATGTTTGAAGGTCACTCCAGTAGAACAGAACCGATAGCCTATAAAAATGCTCTAACAAAGCAAACAAAACTCATGCTTTCATGGAGGCCACCATGTTTTTTTTTTTTACCACTTCACACTTTAACCGTCCCAAAGTAAGGAATGATGTTATTATAACCTGCAAATTTTCACATAGTAAGCAGCACAAACACAAATGGTGATACTTAGATTAAAACTCAGAGTCTTATGCTTGTGTGTAGGAGTCCTGCTCTCAGGCAGATACAGGGCTGTCAAGTATCACGCATTAGTGACAGTCACTCATTTTGTTCTTTTGTCACGCTCTCCCGCCACACATCATATTTCTCACTCAGAAAAACTTTTGGACTATTTATCATATATTTAATATTCAAAATGTATCTGTCTGCACCGCTTAGTCAAGCCTGACACTTATCAGCCAAACAACTAAAAGAAGCTACACAATAGCCAATCAGAAAATAGCTGGGTAAGATTTAACGCAACAACCAATGAAAAAAAAACATTCATTAGCTAGGATATTTTCGATGGTCAAACACACACAAATTAATACATGAAGTCTACAAGGATGTTGGCTTGATCACTCATCTGGTATGAAGATGAACCAATGGACAGGAGAATACTAAAAATACAACTACATTCAATTCAGTTCAGTTCAGTTCAGTTCTGTTCATTGTGTACAGATTTTGTCTGAAAGCAAGTGGAGCTGGACTTTAATCTGGGCAGATTCATTGCACGTCTATCTCCTCAAACATAACTAATAAAAGTTCTGAATTATTCAGCCCTTCTCTGTGTTATTCCCACTGAATCCTGTACTGTATAAAGAAGATACAGTATGACCCGCTGTTCTGCTCTATAATACCTCCAATAATCCAAGAAACACATAAAGTCTGTTACAAAACACATATAAATGTTGATTATTTCTTCAGCAGAGATCCAACATACAGGAAATGAAGTTATGGAGCTGAAGCTGCAGAACAAAACACATGCAAATGTTTCAGGATGGAAACAGGAAAACTACTGGAGAGAGAATATCATAAAAATAGAGGAAATATATGGAAATCAGACATCAAGCAACATCACACATGACTGAAGTAACATCACACATGTATCATTAATATTGATTATCCAAACCTTACAGATAATCCTCCAACCTCAGCTACAAAACTCAATATTAAATAAATTTGAGGTTCAGGAGGTTTTTTTATAATCCCTCTTTTGATCTCAATCTTATTAGTTTTATTTCTCTCTACCTTCAGGATTTTATTAGCATTCTACCAGGATTTCTTTCACAAAATGTATACACACTAGTAGACTTCATGAATATGAGCAAGCGCTATACATGTACTTGTTAATATCATGTTAACACTCATGTTTATATTATTGAACATAGTCTTTCTTTGTGCCACAGGTTTCATCTGACGTCTCAGTTGTGCTCATGTGAAAGTTAAAATCTTGTGCAGTTTTCACACGATGTGCAACTTTAATCTCGTCCAGATGCCATATGTGGGCAAGATTTCGACAGAAATGAATAAAACAAAAAAACTTGACCAGTTCTCCTAATGTTCATATCTGTATTAATAACAGTTTAGACCACTGATTACATCGCTTTCTGATATTTTAATGCCCTTAAGTAATAATTTATTACATTAAAGAGAAACAATCTTGAGCATTAAACAGCCAAATTGCTGATGAGTGTGTCATCACTCTCTCGCCTTTACTTTCACACCTTTTTCTCCCACGCCAGCCATGCCTTCTTTTATAGATCAGATAACATCGATCTGGCTCCCTGTGGTTTCTGGGTTTTTGCTTGTTTTTTTTTTGTGGAAGAGGAAATGTTTGATGCAAACCAAATGCAAAAGTGTGTGTTGTTACATCCTCACAATGTGGCCCACACACACCTTGTGTTTTCAGCCCCTATACTTTTATAATTAGCGCTGTGCGCACTGCACTATGGGGGTTAAGATTTGACAAGGTGTGTAAATAAGCATCTCCTTTGATTTGCTTTAATCTGTCAATCCTATGTGTTGCAGTTTATTACTAACCTATACCTATACCTCACTGTTAGGTGTGGACGACGTGCAGTCGAGCTCCATTCACGTTCACTTTAGTTTCAGACCAGTTTAACAGAGCGCATCTTAGGGCTCTTATTAAAGTCATTTTAAATCACAGCAGCACCAGAGTCAGTCACGACATAGAGCCGTGATATCAGCACGTGTTTGTGGAGTTTCCAGGATTTACACCAGAAAGGAGGATGTGAACGCAGTCACTGACTTACAGCAGCTTTGTGGCAGACGATGCAGAGGAAGGTGTATGGAGATGAGGCGCAGGAGTGTTGAGCATCTCGCTCTCTAACTTCATTCACCTGTTTGTCATGCAGCATGTCGTTAAAGTCGTGTTGTAGCAGTTAATAGTTTACAGGGGCCAAAGTTTTAGACACAGCTGACTCGTTCTTTGACTTGCACTGTGTCCATGTTGTGAGTGGGTTTTATTTTTATTTCCTTTTTGTTTAACATGTTCAGGCATGTGCCATATCATTTAACTGCCCAGTCTTCTAAGTCTGATATTGTACTTAAAATAATAGTAAATGATTTAAGATGAAATGTATTAGTGCAGTGTGGATCATCACAGGTTTAGATGTCAGTTCAAATACAATCACAATCCCATCACATCCTTTCCACAATGATGATAATTGTAGAGTATCGTGATTTATATCGTATAGCTGATTATCGCCACATGCCTGAACACATGCCTGAACACCTGTTCTGCACACGGGCGCATTAACGGCCAGCAGGAAGGTGACTCTGGATAGCGCCCCGGAGCCGTGTAAATAATGAGCTGTATAAAACCTTGTAGCATATTGTACATTGAACACAGGGTTGTTTTAAACCTGCTGATAAAGTATTTTTATTAACAACACTGAATGTAAGTCATGCAGATGATGTGGCTTGATTTGAAATGCTGAAATTATTTTTGTTAAAAAAAAAAGAAAATATTTGTACTGTAGCGTGTGAAAGTCCCTCTGCACGGTGCCGTGTTTCTGCCAGTGATCCTGCACATGATTTTATTTTATAGAAGGCACAGTGCAGAGGAGAAAAGCTTTAAGTGCAAGATTAAAAAAAGATTGTTTTTAAAGTTTCAGACTTTTACACACACATCAGCTCCATTTTCAAAGCAGAACCCTGATTTTATGCTTTTTTCCCCTCTTACAGTAGATTTTAAGTAGCTTTGTGTATCCAGGAGTGAGTTCTTTCCTCTGTAGACTCACATTTGAATACAAATTATTTTTTAGCATTTTTGTTTCAATGTTTATTTGCTGTGTGTGTAAAAGTCTCTGGACAGTCCCTGATAATTGGCGTTGAATTTGTCCCAAACCTTTTCATATGTCACTTTAAGAGAATTAAAAAAAAGAAAGAAAGAAACAAATCCCATTTTGTTGTAATTGGTATGTTAACAAATTGTTTTTAAGCACTAATTTGGTTTTAAAAAAATCACCCTTTTAACCCCCAAAACTGTGTGTGTTTCTTTTCTTGAAATAATTACTATGTGTATTATATAGTTTGAGTAATTAGTGTGTGATGTGCTGCTGTTCCTCGGGGAAGTGGAAGATGGTAGAAGTGTTGAATTCTCAGCTGAACCGGATGAACACCTAAACTCACGCCACTGGTTTGTTTTAAGTCTCAGAGTTCAGTGACCTCTGTGGTGCAGGACCGAGCAGTACACTCTCTTGTAGTGAATAAAGTTCATATGATATATTATCTGTACAGTCCTCACTGTCAGCTGCAGAATCTTACAGTCGTAAATGCTGTCATTTCTAAAGCAGGCAGGTATCGATCCCACAGTGCTCGATACCACAGCTTCTGATCGGATCTCAGCATGTCTGGCAGAAATTTCATCATGGATGACTGCTCTTCAGTTAAAGCTTAATCCTAGTAAAACTGAACTGCTGATCATCCCAGGTGATTCATCCACAGGTCATGCTATATCCCTGCTGTCCTTCTCCTCTCATGTTGCCAATGTGACTCGCTCATGTCGCTTTCTTCTCTACAACATTAGAAGGATTCGGCCATTTTTGTCCACACAGGCTGCTCAGGTACTTGTTCAGTCTCTTGTCATTTTTAAACTGGACTACTGCAACGCACTGCTGGCAGGTCTACCTATGAACACAATCCGTCCTCTGCAAATGATCCAAAATGCAGCCGCACGGCTTGTTTTCAACCTGCGAAAGTTCTCGCATACCAACCCGCTGCTGCGATCCCTCCACTGGCTTCCGATAGCTGCGCGCATCAGATTCAAAACACTGATGCTGGCCTACAAAGCCAAAAACGGACCAGCTCCCTCTTACCTCAAAGCCCTCTTCACTCCTCGCACTGCACCCCGCAACCTCCGATCTACCACCACGGCTCGACTGGTTCCACCATCTCTCAGGGTAAGAGGCAAGTATACTACAAGACTCTTCTCTGTTCTGGCACCAAGGTGGTGGAATGAACTTCCCCTAGGGGTTCAGACAGCTGAGTCACTGGCCATTTTCAAATGGCGGTGAAGACCTACTTATTCAGCACTTCTTTCTTTATCTTTTGCATTAAAATTATTTTTTTTATTTTTTCATTGTAACTTTGAACAATGTTTTAAACTCATGGTATCTTAAGTATGTAACCCAGTGAACCAGCATTAATGTATCCAATGTTAGAGATTTAAGCACTTATGTACGTCGCTCTGGATAAGGGCGTCTGCCAAATGCTGTAAATGTAAATGATCCAGCTGCTCTAGATGCTTGTTTGGCAATAAATCTAGAAACCCATTCCGTATCCAGGGCAGACTCATTATTTGGGTTTAATGGGAGTGTGGTGTTTGTATGTGGAATTTAAGTGGCAATAGTTTTCGTGATTTATTTCATTGTTTTTGACTATCTATGCATTTGTCAAAAAAAGATTAGCTTTAGATGTTTACAACCTTTAGTGAATATTCAAAATGGCTTCAAATCTTAAAGTATTTATTTCAGTATTACTTTTAAAAAACAAAATAAGATAATGATTAAAAAACAATCAAACCCTTTGTGAGTTTCACATGTAGATTTTTTCAAGAATTCATATTTCTATCAGTGTGTTATATTAAAATTTTACCACAAATAACCATGTAGTCTCTAAGCTTTAAATGAAAATTATGAATAGTAATTATATATGCAATAGGAAAACTATATATATATATATATATATATATATATATATATATATATATATATATATATATATATATATATATATAATGCATTAGAAAAACAGTTTTATATGTATAGTGGTTCATGGAGAACATCTGATGTGACACAGAGTTTTATACTGTGCCTCACAGTTCATGTCTTTCCGTCTGTAGCTCTGTGGAACGACGGCACCGCAGTGCTGAGAGAGTTGATGCTCAGGCTGTTTCCCTTCATCCCAGTTGGAGTACGGAAACACAGCTTTCCCATCAGGCCAAATCCAGAACCCGAAGAGCTGGCTCTGTCTAAGCCCCACCCACACAGGCTCAGAGACACGCCTCCTTCTGAGCTCATTCTCCACATCAGTCTGGTCATGTTCTGACTCAATCTGCAACAATCCAGTTCTGTTCTCTTTATCACAGTAATCCTGCGCTTTCTCCCAGCTCAGAGCCTTTTCACTCACATGGATGGAAGCTGATAGAGACACAAAACACCAAAAGGAGGAGGATTGTTTAGAGTGATATCAGAGACAGAGACTCACACCAGCTGTGATCCAGTCATCATACAGAAGATTGCTGAGATGATTTTACTCTTCAGGAAGTCGACACTTACTGTAGTAGCACAAAGCAAATTGATGATTACTGCAAGGGACTGAGTGCCATCTCTCTCCTCTCACTGCTGCACAGTTTTCTTGTGGTTGAGGTTGATTGCGCTCCCAGTTTCTGTAGGCAGAGATTCCTCCGTCATTCCACTGCCAGTCATCACACAGCAGGGTGTGGTGTAGCCTTCACAGTAGCACAGTAGCTTGATGTCCCACAATCTCCTGTCATATTTCTGTATGTTACAGGATCACCATTAGACCATTAAACCATTTGCCCATCACATCATTTTTTATTTTATATTACCTGCTTAAATAACACCTAACCATTCCAAAGAGCAAATGAATGCTGTATTAACCATAACTTTCTTAAGAATAATGTTCAACAGCTTCAGAAATAGTCTGTAGTTCTTCTTTGTCTGCTCCTGTAGACTGAGCAGTAAAACTAAACCTCTCATCACCAGCAGGTGGCAGTGTGAGTCCTCGGAGCTCAGTCGCTGGTACAAGTACAAAACAAATAATCATAATAATAATAATAGGGTAACTAGCATGGATTAGCTGCGGTCGTTAACCAAGGACTGAAACAAACCAACGTAACAAGAAATATAATTTCCTAACATTCAGTACCATAAAACACATTCTCACTTGTGAAATGTAATCCCTTGCTGTCTGGCTTTTATATCTCGTTCAGCTGAACATCCAAACGCAGCACAGAAGTCCGGCACCTGTACCAAGATGGTGGCGGTGTTGGCATTTTTAGAAACCCCAAGGCTATACTAGATGTTGCCTTGGGGTCCTTTCACATTATGTTCCTCTCAAATTTGTGATTTGCTTCCACCTGCAAATTGCTTTGTGTATCATATTTAATAAACCAATACAATTTAAATGTTTAAATTAACATGTGTAGTCACACCATTGTAGCAGTGTTGCATGCAGTAGGGCTATAAGGTAAGTAGTGATTGTTCATTTAATGTTTATTCAAGTGGAAGAATGTAAATAATAAACTTGCACCTACTAGCACAATGCATTATATTTTGAAAAAGTAGATTATCTTAATATCAAAACCTTAAATTGTCTCTGGACTCAAAGAGCCCTCTGGATAAATACATGTCTGACCCTTTGGAACGAACCAAAAAAAATAGAAAATCGCATTCATGACGATTTATGGTGATTTTATTTCTTTGCCAACATTGACGCTGATGCATTAAGAGGAGGGGGTCCCCTGTACCAAGATGGCGGCTCAATTGACGCATTCGTTCCAATGTACTGCCGTACCCAAGGCGACATCTAGTGTATATATCTACAGTGTGGCTCGAAAGTTTGGGCACCCCAGGTAAAAATTTGTATTAATGTGCAAAAAAAAATTCCCATTCTTCCTTACAAAAGTCTTCCAGTTGTTTGAGATTTCTGGGCTGTCTGTCATGCACTGCTCTTTTAAGGTATATCCTTAAAAAAAAAGAAAAAAAGATTTTCAATTATGTTGAGGTCAGGAGATTGTGAAGGCCATTGCAAAACCTTTAGTTTATGCCTCTTGATGTAATCCACCGTGGATTTTGAGGTGTGTTTAGGATCATTATCCATTTGTAGAAGCCATCCTATCTTTAACTTTGGCTTCTTCACAGATGGCATCAAGTTAGCGTCCAAAATTTGCTAAAATTTGATTGAATACATTTTTCCTTCTACTCGTGAAATGTTCCCTGTGCCACTGGCTGCAATACAACCCCAAAGCATGATTTATCCACCCCCATGCTTAACAGTTGGACAGAGGTTCTTTTCATTAAGTTCTGTGCCCTTTCTTCTCCAAATGTGACCTTTGCTCATTCCGGCCAACAAGTTCCATTTTAAACTCATCGGTCCACAGAAATTGTTTCCAAAATTTGTAAAAGTATCTCTTTATAGTGGAATGGTGTACCACAACTCCAGTGTCTGCCAGATCTTTCTGGAGGGATCGTGCAGTCAAATGTGGGTTTTGACTTGCTTTTCTCACAATCCTGCGAGCTGTCCTGTCTGATATTTTTCTTGGTCTTCCAGATCTTGCTTTAACTTCCAATGTTCCTGATGACTGCCATTTCTTAATTACATTCCGAACAGAGGACATTGGCATCTGAAAATGCTTTGCTATCTTCTTATAGCCTTCTCCTGCTTTGTGAGCGTCAACTATTTTTAGTTTCAGTTTTTTAGACAACTGCTTATAAGAACCCATGGTGCTGTTTGTTGGGGAAAAGTCAGATGAGTGGGCTTTTAAAACCTTTGAGATTGACAATCCATGACACTGTCAGGTCTCAGCTTTTCAAAGGGGGTGGTGCATGCTATAAACTTTGCAGGGTTCCCAAACTTTTGCAGACACCATTTTTTGTTTTTTCTTATTTTGAAAGTGTAAATAATGGAAATAAATCTAACTTTTTTGACAAATTATAGGAATGTTTAATCTGTAATTTGATGCTTTTTTCGAGATTTTTCCATCTTTTCTTGGCTTCTTTATGCACATTAATACAAATTTTTACCTGGGGTGCCCAAACTTTCGAGCCCCACTCTATGGGCATCACAAAAATAATGTGTTTTTTCTATTACGTTTTGTTTGCTGATGTATAAGGTTGTGCTCACAGCTGCTACAGCCTGAGTAGGGGCGGAGTTAAGCAGCATTGAGGGTGTGGCTATAAATTGACATGAGTCTCATAAACAACAGCACTTTCCTCAGCCTCAAACAGAGAAAAACATTTCCAGTGTGAATGTATAAAATCATACACAATTCTGTTGACAATGAGATACTTAAATACTTTTAAAATACTTTCTCAGTAATCTGTGGTGTTTAATTTGAATGGTTCACTTTTTTGTCCAGTCTCCTCTGTGCTGAGCTACCAAACTCAGTCACGTAGTAAACAGTTCGATATATAGGATAAATATCATCCTGACCACATCATCACAGCCACTGACTTTATTATTTCTATCCTTCATAAAGCAGCAATAACTGTGAAGAGTGTATTTATTAAAACAGATGTCAGGGTCTTTCATTCTGTAATCACATAGTCTCACACACATACTGTTTAAAATGATGAAACTTTCACTCTGATTATTTTCACAGTTCAAAATATACAGCAATCATTACTTCTGGAATATTTTAACAATGCTTATTAATTATAATAAAAAAATTACCTGAGAGCAGGAGGAACAGGACTTACATGGTTACCATGGTGACAGCAGTGCTGAGGTGATGCCCTGTGTGTTAAAAATCCAACATCAGATAATAATAATAATAATAACTAGATTTGTAAAGTTCGTCACGACAAACTTTGATGTTGGCTTTGACGGTGCAAGAATTCGCAAAGGCCGGTGCATTTTGGAGGCGAGTGGACAGAAACATTGTGAAAGCTACTGGATGGCTAGGGTGCCAATTCTTTTGGAGGTGAGTGGACATGAGCATGTGACGTGATCCGAATACCCGTGGGGCAGTTCCCTTCATTGTGCTGAGTGTTTTGAAATGTTACATGTCCATGTTGTGCAAATTTTTGATTTTCGCTTGTTTTGGGGGCGGGACTACACGTGACGTCACATGACGTCACATGCCGTGACCAGATTACCCGTGGGGCAGTTCCCCTCATTGTGCTGAGTGTTTTGATATGTCACATGTCCATGTTGTGCAAATTTTTGATTTTGCTTGTTTTGGGGGCGGGGCTACACGTGACCTCACGTGACGTCACGTGACGTGACCAGAATAGCCCTGGGGCAGTTCCCCTCATTGTGCGGAGTGTTTTGATATGTCACATGTCCATCTTGTGCAAATTTTTAAATTTGCTTGTTTTTGGGGTGGGGCTACATGTGACGTCACGTGACGTCACGTGACGTGACCATAATACCCGTGGGGCAGTTCCCCTCATTGTGCTGAGTGTTTTGATATGTCACATGTCCATGTTGTGCAAATTTTTAATTTTGCTTGTTTTTTGGGGCGGGGCTACATGTGACATCACGTGACGTCACGTGACGTGACCAGAATACCCATGGGGCAGTTCCCCTCAAGGTGCTGAGTGTTTTGATATGTCACATGTCCATCTTGTGCAAATTTTTTGATTTCACTTGTTTTGGGGGCGGGGCTACACGTGACGTCACCAGAAAACCCGTGGGGCAGTTCCCCTCATTGTGCTGAGTGTTTTGATATGTCACATGTCCATGTTGTGTAAATTTTTAATTTCGCTTGTTTTGGGGGCGGGGCTACACGTGACGTCACGTGACGTGACCAGAATACCCGTGGGGCAATTCCCCTCATTGTGCTGAGTGTTTTGATATGTCACATGTCCATGTTGTGCAAATTTTTGATTTCGCTTGTTTTGGGGGCGGGGCTACACGTGACGTCACGTGGTGTCGAGTGACGTCACCAGAATACCTGGTGGGGTGCCAATACTTTTGGCAAAAAGTGGCTACCGAGGGTTTGGACATTTCATGTCAATACTGCAGTCATTATGGGATTCTACTTATTATACTGCATAGAACATTACATGCAATTTTTAATGTTGGATGTATTGTGTGTGTGAGAGCTTAGAGGACTTTTTGGAATTCAAGTCTATCGGATGTTCGATCGTCGACTACGGGAAAACCGAAAATTCCGTCGGAACTCCGAAATAAAAATTTGGTCCGGAGTATGGTCCTAAAGAACCTCTCCGAGTTCGGTGTAAATCGCTCGAAAACTTGCTGAATTACAAACCTCAAAAGTTTAGAATGGAAGTCTATGGGAAAAAAGGCCACTTTGAGCCTCCGAACCGGGAATGCCGGAATTCCGATCGCTTAGAAAAATAGAAGCAACAAACTTCAGACCAGGGTCTACAACATATCCGAATTTGGGGAATGTGGCTCGAACGCCCTAGGCCGCATTTTTTTAAATAAATTTTTGTTTTTTAGAAGAATTATAATAATAACTAGATTTGTAAAGTTCGTTGCGACAAACTTTGATGTTGGCTTTGATGGTGCAAGTATTCGCAAAGGCCGGTGCATTTTGGAGGCGAGTGGACAGAAAGATTGTGAAAGCTACTGGACCGCTAGGGTGCCAATACTTTTGGAGGTGATCGGCCATGAGCATGTGACGTGATCCGAATACCCGTGGGGCAGTTCCCTTCATTGTGCTGAGTTTTTTGATATGTCACATGTTCATGTTGTGCAAATGTTTTATTTCGCTTCTTTTGTGGGTGGGGCTACACGCGACGTCACGTGACGTGACCATAATACCCGTGGGGCAGTTCCCCTCATTGTGCTGAGTGATTTGATATGTCACATGTCCATGTTGTGCAAATTTTTAATTTTGCTTGTTTTTGGGGCGGGGCTACATGTGACATCACGTGACGTCACGTGACGTGACCAGAATACCCATGGGGCACTTCCCCTCAATGTGCTGAGTGTTTTGATATGTCACATGTCCATCTTGTGCAAATTTTTGATTTCACTTGTTTTGGGGGCGGGGCTACACGTGACGTCACGTGACGTGACCATAATACCCGTGGGGCAGTTCCCCTCAATGTGCTGAGTGTTTTGATATGTTACATGTCCATGTTGTGCAAATTTTTGATTTCGCTTGTTTTGGGGGTGGGGCTACACGTGACCTGACGTGACGTCACGTGACGTGACCAGAATACCCGTGGGGCAGTTCCCCTTAGTGTGCTGAGTGTTTTGATATGTCACATGTCGATGTTGTGCAAATTTTTAATTTTGCTTGTTTTTGGGGTGGGGCTACATTTGACATCACGTGACGTCACGTGACGTGACCAGAATACCCGCGGGGTAGTTCCCCTCATTGTGCTGAGTGTTTTGATATGTCACATGTCCATGTTGTGCAAATTTTTGATTTTGCTTGTTTTGGGGGCATGGCTACACGTGAAGTCACGTGACGTGACCAGAATACCCGTGGGGCAGTTCCCCTCAATGTGCTGAGTGTTTTGATATGTCACATGTCCATGTTGTGCAAATTTTTGGTCTTGCTTGTTTTGGGGGCGGGGCTACACGTGACCTCACGTGAAGTAACTTGACGTGACCCGAATACCCGTGGGGCAGTTCCCCTCAATGTGCTGAGTGTTTTGATGTGTCACATGTCCATGTTGTGCAAATTTTTAATTTCGCTTGTTTTGGGGGCGGGGCTACACGTGACCTCACGTGACGTCACGTGAGGTGACCAGAATACCCGTGGGGCAGTTTCCCTCATTGTGCTGAGTGTTTTGATATGTCACATGTCCATGTTGTGCAAATTTTTAATTTTGCTTGTTTTTGGGGCGGGGCTACATGTGACATCACGTGACGTCACGTGACGTGACCATAATACCCATGGGGTAGTTCCCCTCAATGTGCTGAGTGTTTTGATATGTCACATGTCCATCTTGTGCAAATTTTTGATTTCACTTGTTTTGGGGGCGGGGCTACACGTGACGTCACCAGAAAACCCGTGGGGCAGTTCCCCTCATTGTGCTGAGTGTTTTGATATATCCGGTGGTGTGCCAATACTTTTGGCAAAAAGTGGCTACTGAGGGTTTGGACATTTCATGTCAATACTGCAGTCATTATGGGATTCTACTTATTATTATACTGCGTGGATCACAGAGAGAGAAGCCGTGCCTGAGCTCTGAACACGCTGTGTGTGTGAGAGCTTAGAGGAATTTTCGGAATTCCCCATTCAAGTCTATGGGATGTTCGATCGTCGACTACCGGAAAACCGAAAATTCCGTCGGAAGTCCGAAATAAAAACTTCGTCCGGAGTAAGGTCCTAAAGAACCTGTCCGAGTTCGGTGTAAATCGCTCGAAAACGTGCCGAGTTATAAACCTCAAAAGTTTATAATGGAAGTCTATGGGGAAAAGGCCACTTTGAGCTTCCGTACCGGGAATGCCGGAATTCCGATCTCTTAGAAAAATAGAAGCAACAAACTTCAGACCAAGGTCTACGACATATCCAAATTTGGTGCATGTGGCTCGAACGTCCTGGGCCGCATTTTTTTAAATAAATTTTTGTATATATAAATAATAATAATAATAATAATAATAATAATAATAATAATAATAATAATAATAATGGTAAAATGGCCTGTACAGAAGCTCGCTGTGTGTTTGTGTGAAGTGTAAATGATAAAAGCCGTGTGTGAATCAGTGAGAAAGAGATCAGGTGAACAGATCCAGGTAAAGTGCTGCAGTCTTACCTGATGAGCTGCTCGCTGCTGAATGGAGGATTAACGTTCAACTTGAACCCCTTTAACATCCACATGATCACGTGTTCAAGGTCAACAGGAGCTGATGAGCTGATATGTGCATCATTTACAGAAAAAAGGAAGAAAGGTTTAACCTTCCTCAGGTAAATGAGCTGAAGTGCTCCTGTGTCATGGCGTTATGGCCGCTGCAGACTGGATTAATTATTAAACATAAATATCATCATAAACAACACTGTCCCTTGTCGTGATACATTCCACAGAAGTGATGAAGAAATAAAACAGGACAGAGAGTTTTATTAACTGTCCTGTCTGCATTTTAACATTTGCATGTGGTTTGTGCTGCAGCTTCTGTTTTCTCATAGGCTAGAAAAGTAAGGAATGATTTTTATTTATAATCTCCAGATGAGTCCAACCTGAATGTGTGCGAGCTGTAATAATGTCATCACACAGGTTAAGGCTCGGTTCTTATACAGGTCTAAAGTAAGCAAGGAAAAATAAACCCCACTGTCCCTTGTCCTGATACAACACTGCAGAAATTCCACAGCGGTTCCTGTAAACTTTCTATCATTTAACATTATTAATTAGGTGCATTAAAAAATTAGTAAGCGATGTAATCAGTGGTCTAAACTATTATTAATACAGATATGGATATTAGGAAAATTGGTCAAGTTCTGTTTTTTTTTGTTTTGTTTTGTTTTGTTTTGTTTTAGTCAGTTCTGTCGAAATCTTGCCCACATACAGTATGGCATCTGGACGAGATTAAAGTTGCACATCGTGTGAAAACTGCACAGGATTTTTACTTTCACATGAGCACGACTGAGACGTCAGATGAAACCTGTGGCACAAAGAAAGACTATGTTCAATAATATGAACATGAGCGTTAACATGAAGAGAAATATTAACAATATAGCAGTCATGTGTGATGTTGCTTGATGTCTGATTTCCATGATGTAAATCCCTCTGTGTTTATGATATTCTCTCTCCATCAGTTCATCTGCTTTCATCCAGAAACATTTGCATGTGGTTTGTTCTGCAGCTTCAGTTTTCTCCATAACTTCATTTCCTGTATGTTGGATCTCTGCTGAAGAAATAATCAACATTTATATGTATGTTTTGTAACAGACTTTATGTGTTTCTTGAATTATTGGAGGTATTATCGAGCAGAACAGAGGGTCATACTGTATCTTCTTTATACAGTACAGGATTTAGTGGGAATAACTCAGTGGCTGAATACTTCAGAACTTTTATTAGTTATGTTTGAGGAGATAGACGTGTAATGTCTAGACCCAGATTAAAGTCCAGCTCCACTTGCTTTCAGACAAAATCTGTACACAATGAACAGAAGTGAACTGAATATAATGTAGTTGTGTTTTTAGTATTCTCCTGTCCATTGGTTCATATACAGAACCATTCTGTTACTGTTTCATACCAGATGAGTGATCAAGCCAACATCCTTGTAGACTTCAGGTGCACAGTTTGCCTAGAAAGCATTTTGATTTAATGTCCCGCTAACGGAGTTAACAGCAGTTCACTCGAACAGTGTGGCTCTTCCTGCTTCCTGAGCATCACCTCCACACCATTTAATCAGGTGTGTGGAGAAAAAGGCTGTCATATTTTTGAACCATCAGCAAAAACTCCTCTTGACATTATCTTTATCCTCTTGCAACAAGAATCCTTTGTGAAGAAAGCACTGCACTTTGCTCAGGAACGCATTCACTGCAACGAGCTGCACGTTTAACAGCCACGGCAACAGACATGACGTGTCTGAGGAAGCATCAGGTCTCCTACTGTCCACAACTCCACTATGTTTATGTCTGTGTGTGACAGTATTTACATCACATACTACATGTACAGTCACACTGGGAGTTTGTTGAAGATCTCAGTGCTTCTACTGGTTAGGAGTTAGGAGTTACACACATTCTATCAAACATTCTATCAAAAACAGTCAGAGTTTTATGCTCCAAACCAATCCAAATCTCACTCACATTCACTTTTTCAGTTCTGTTTTCTCTCATTTTTTTTTACTTTAAAAAGATTCACCTTTATTTATCCCTCTAGCATGTGTGTGTGCACCATTGTTAGTTAGAACAATACTGTTGTGTGCTCGAGCTTTATGTGACTCATTATCAAAGCAGATCTTTCTCCTGTATCAACCTCCACATATTTGTTTATCAGTTCTCATCCATCTTTATCATGTGACATCACCACAGTGACGGACATTAAAGGGGTTCGATGTGAACATTAAGCCTCCATTCAGCAGCGAGCAGCTCATCAGGTAAGAATGCAGCGCTTTACCTGCATCTGTTCACCTGATCTCTTTCTCATATCACTGATTCATTATCTGCACATTCACACTTTTTACTTCTGGGATACTTGTGAGTAAATGATGCTGTGTGTACATTCTTGACACATTTTATGACAATTATAGATAAACTGCTTGTCAGGATTATAACACCCCAAGAGTATGTCTTGAATAAATGTAATTACAGGTGCTGTTTATCTCCTACCATGTCATACTGAGCACAAGGGTCTTCGTTGTAGTAGTAGTAGTAGTAGTAGTAGTAGTAGTAGTAGTAGTAGTAGTAATAGTACAGTAGTAGTAGCAGTAGTAGTAGTAGTAATAGTACAGTAGTAGCAGTAGTAGTAGTAGTAGTAGTAGTAGTAGTAGTAGTAGTAGTAGCAGTAGTAGTAGTAGTAGTAGTAGTAGCAGTAGTAGGACCAGTAGTAGTAGCAGTAGTAGTAGTAGCAGTAGCAGTAGTAATAGCAGTAGTAGTAGTATTGTTATTATTAGTAATGCAGTTTTGTTCCTTAATCACACAGGCACCATAAACACACCTCCTCATTGGCATCACCATGGTAACTGTGCCAGTTCTGCTGCTCCTCATCTTCTCAGGTAATCATGGACTCTTAATCAATAAGCTTTAACTCAACTGCCTTTTTTGATCAGAGTCTATTCCTGTATGCTGTTATCTTCTAGCTGAGGTTCTGCAGAAGGCTGTCAATATTTATTTCTATTTCTTATCTATAAAAAAAGGGTCTGATTGCCTTATACTGTACGCTTTGGTCTTCTTTTTGTATAAGTAAATAAATTATATTTAGATTTAAATGATTAAGTAATGTTTAGTTTAAGTTGAAAGTCTCTCTGTTAAAGAGGAGAAATGTTTCACATTCTTAGGATATATCATCAGTCCAGAAATGGATTTATGGACAAAGACCAAAACTCTTGTTTGAACTCCTCAACGAGTAAACATTCTTAATAGTTCGTAAGACTTAGGAATAGCTTTTTTAATGTCCCTGATCGTTCGAGCCTCAGAAACATGACACTGAGGTTTGGAGAGGAGCCCAAGTGCCACTCTGCAGCCTTCTTTTCCATGAACCTTTACTTTAGCTACAGATAGCTACTTGCTATGAAATAGGCCTTGCAGAAATGCTGCCACTATTTGGGGGGACCCTCATCCATCCAAAATTTTTACAGATCACAAGAACTAGCGTTGTAGTCTAGTGGATAAGATGTAGAACATCGAAAGGTCATGAGCTTGAATCCCAGGTCCACCAAATTGCCTTGTGCTGAGCCCCTGAGCAAAGCCCTTAACCCACGATTTAAAATGTAATAAAAATGTAAGTCACTCTGGATAAGGGTGTCTGTCTTGATTTTCTTCCACAGCTTCTACATCTCCAGTCCACAGTCACCTCACTTCATTTCATTTCGTTCCGGGTCGCATGAATCAGACTGAGGCTCGACAAGCTTGCAGAGATAAATACACCGACCTCGTCACTGTGTACTCTGATGAAGACAACACTGAACTTGCTAAACTGGTGATAAAGGATGGTGTGGGTTCTGGCTGGATCGGACTCTCTCGCAATAATTTAAGTGAGAAATGGTCTAATGGTGATCCTGTAACATACAGAAATCTGACAGGGGATTGTGGGACATCGAGCTGCTGTGCTATGAAGGCTGATGGTTTATGGGAAAGTCTTCAGTGCACAGTGACAAGACATTTCATGTGCTATGAACAAGGTAACTTTTGACCTATTATACATTTATGATGTAGATCTGTACTTATTGTAATATTTCTGTCTGACAGGCTGTGTATTCTTTTATGTCTTTAGATGCTACCTCTCAGACTAATAATTATCATCTTATCCTTGAGAATAAGACCTGGTATGAAGCTCAGCGTTACTGTAGACAGAGATACACTGACCTGGTCAGCATCAGAGATCAGCAGCACAATGAAGAGGTGATGATTAAAGGGTTAAACAGCATCACACCCTTCTGGATCGGTCTGCTGTGTGATGACTGGCAGTGGATTGATGGAGGAATCTCTGCCTATAGAAACTGGCATTGGCAGAGCTGTGAACCTTATCCATCACCACACAACTGTGTAGTACTGAGTGGAGAGAGATGGTACTCATGGCTATGCACTAATTCATATCCTGCTTTGTGCTACAACAGTAAGTGTCAACTTCCTGTACAGTCACATCATCTCAGTAACCTTCTGTATGATGACTAGAACCCAGCTGCTGTGTCTGATATCACTCTAAACGCTCCTCCTCCTTTTTAGGGTCTCTATCAGCTTCCATCCATGTGAGTGATGTAGCTATGACCTGGGAGAAAGCTCTGCTTTACTGTCAGCAACAGAACAGATCTGGATTGTTACAGATTGAGTCTGGAAATGAGCAGGTTGAGGTGGAGAAGAAACTCGAAAGGGGGTGTGTCTCTGAGCCTGTGTGGGTGGGGCTTAGACAGAGCCAACTCTTCGGCTTCTGGATTTGGCCCAACGGGAACGCCGTGTTTCCGTACAACAACTGGGACAAAGGGGAACAGCCTGAACATCAGGTCTCTCAGCGCTGCGGCGCCGTCGTTCCACAGAGCTACAGATGGAAAGACATGAACTGTGAGGCTCAGTATAAAGCTCTGTGTCACACCACATGTTATCCATGATCATGTTCTTTATGAACCACCACCCCACCCCAAACACACACACACACACACACACACACACACACACACACACACACACACACACACATACACACGTACACATACGTGTGTGTGTTTTAGAATTGTACAGTGACACACACACTTACTGGGGTCAGGGTTGTGTATTTTACAGAGTTCCCCTGTGCGGAACAAAGACAGAACATCAGTGCAAAAAAATCTAAGCAAATAAATATCTTTAATAAATGTAATATAAACTAACATCCCTTGTAGTTTTAGAATTTAGGTCTCTCTCTTTCTCTCTATCTCTCTCTCTCTCTCTGCTCATGAAGATGTTGTAGATGTTTATGTTCATGGCTTTGTTATAGGGCCTTTAATCCACACTGAATATAGCAGGATGATTAAAAAGTAATGACAATTCTATCTTCTTGACTCAATGTTTAATGTGTTTATTGCTGTTTCTATGGTGTCGTTCAGCACAGACTGTAACTTTCTCTGTTTATAATAAAGTTTGAACACACACGACTGCAGCCGAAGCAGATTTCATTTAAACTCAATAGATGACCATGTTGGTGTGCAGAGTAACTCAACAGTCCATCACGACTGTCACCAGTCTTATTTCATCATAAAATATATATTTATATTCATTATTATTTATAAATATTATAATTATTTTTTATATTCTATAGAATATTAAAGCACAGCACAGCTGAACGTCTCAGACATATTACTGATTGGACATTGGCTCTGACTGTAACTTAAACGACTGGTTTATATTAATTAATTTAATTAACTGGTTAATAATAACACACTTCTGATCGCACTGATAAACAAACATAATCTACATTGAGGGTGTAACCACACTTATCTCCCCTTTTGTGCATTATTTTCATACGTTCTGGACTTTTTTCTTTCTTACTTTAGACCTGTGTAAGAACCGAGCCTTAACCTGTGTGATGACATTATTACAGCTCGCACACATTCAGCTTGGACTCATCTGGAGATTATGAATAAAAATCATTCCTTAATTTTCTAGTCACTCTATCTTGTACTGTTTAAATTAAGTTTCACAAGGGAGCATAAATGTGGATTATTTCCTCAGCAGAGATCCAACATGTGGGAAATGATGTCATGGAGAAAACAGAAGCTGCAGCACAAACCACATGCAAATGTTAAAATGCAGACAGGACAGTTAATAAAACTCTCTGTCCTGTTTTATTTCTTCATCACTTCTGTGGAATGTATCAGGACAAGGGACAGTGTTGTTTTTGATGATAATAATGCTTAATAATTAATCCAGTCTGAAGCAGCCATAACGCCATGACGCAGGAGCACTTCAGCTCATTTACCTGAGGAAGGTTAAACCTTTCTTCCTTTTTTCTGTAAATGATGCACATATCAGCTCATCAGCTCCTGTTGACCTTGAACACGTGATCATGTGGATGTTAAAGGGGTTCAAGTTGAACGTTAATCCTCCATTCAGCAGCGAGCAGCTCATCAGGTAAGACTGCAGCACTTTACCTGGATCTGTTCACCTGATCTCTTTCTCACTGATTCACACACGGCTTTTATCATTTACACTTCACACAAACACACAGCGAGCTTCTGTACAGGCCATTTTATCATTATTATTATTATTATTATTATTATTATTATTATTATTATTATTATTATTATTATTATCTGATGTTGGATTTTTAACACACAGGGCATCGCCTCAGCACTGCTGTCACCATGGTAACCGTGTCAGTCCTGCTTCTCCTGCTCTCTGGTAAATATTTCATTATAGTCTATAAACTCTAAAGAATCTTAAACAGCTTTAAAATAAAGGTGTGAAGTAAAACTGCAACCCAGTAGAACTTAAGTGCATGACCTTTTTTTACTGGTTATTGTTTCATTCATGGGTTTTTTGTGCATCCTTTTAAGTCTGCACTGTACTGGATTTCCCAGTAACAATGTGTGACCTCTGATAGTTTATCATTGTAGTGTAAAGATTTAAAAAATATAGACAAGATTAGAATTGCGTGCAAGTAATGATGAATGAATGAATGAATGAATGAATGAATGAATGAATGAATGAATGAATAAATAAATAGGCACAAGAGCACCATCTGGGCATGGTGGCTCAGTGGTTAGCACGTTTGCCTCACACCTCCAGGGATGGGGGTTCGATTCCCACCTCCGCCTTGTGTCTGTGGAGTTTGCGTGTTCTCCCCGTGCCTTGGGTGTTTCCTCCGGGTACTCCGGTTTCCTCCCCCAGTCCAAAGACATGCATGGTAAGTTGATTAGCACCTCTGGAAAATTGTCTGTAGTGTGTGAGTGAATGAGAGTGTGTGTGTCCTGCGATGGCGATGGGTTGGCACTCCATCCATGGTGTATCCTGCCTTAATGCCCGATGACGCCTGAGATAGGCACAGACTCCCCGTGACCCGAGAAGTTGGGATAAGCGGTAGAAAATGAATGAATGAAGAGCACCATCTCTATCTGAGAATCATTTCTGCAGCCGAGGTCAAGTGACTTTTCAGTAAAAGCCAAAGTAATCAAATCTGAATTTAGAATTCAATCATCAAATCTGAATACACAATTACTACTACAGGTGATGG
This sequence comes from Tachysurus fulvidraco, assembly GCF_022655615.1. Taxonomy (NCBI): domain Eukaryota; kingdom Metazoa; phylum Chordata; class Actinopteri; order Siluriformes; family Bagridae; genus Tachysurus; species Tachysurus fulvidraco. The sequence continues at coordinate 12,129,207 of NC_062539.1, forward strand.
GGTTTGTAGCTCAGGACACTAAGATTTTCTCCTTAACACATTCAAAACAAAGAAAAAAAGTGTATCAAAAAATTCATGTTATTATTTAATTCTCCATAAAAAAGACTTATAATTAATTTAACATCTAATTAACATGTATAATTAAAACCCATCACATTTATATTTAAATACTGTGTGACTCCACAAAGCTCAGAGTCCACACTGTCCTCAATGTCCTGCAAGCAAGTTGGACTCAGATGTCAGATCTCACTGATGTTAGAGCTTTTATTTATTTGGTTATCTTACAGGATAAATTTATCTTCATCACATGAACACCATTAAATCTCAGACACCTGATCATTAATGACAGTCACCTGTGTGCATTTCTACTTCCTGTAAATAACCAGGACTCTCAGAGGTGCTTCCTGAAGTCAGTCCAGAATCCAGCACATTCTGTGTATATCACTGAACACTGACTGCTGTACAATTGGGAAAGTTCAAGCACACAGTCAACATTTAATATATTTAATCAGCAAATCGATAATACATTAAGCTCGAGCTGTCACAAGTATTAAACTTATGTAGACAGATATTCAGTATGTGACATAAAAAAATTATATTTGTTAGCATTAATGTATAAATGTTAAAATGTTACAGCTGCAATACCAAAAGTTCTATTGTCTTTATGACATTCATTGTTTATCATTTGTTTAAAGCTCCAGCTGTTCACATCACAGTGCTTTCACTTTTCTGAGTCTCTTCACCAACAGTACACTAACAATGGAAACAGAACAGCGTCATTCATCACATCACATTTCAGTCCTTTTATCTCCGTCCTGCTACATTAACAGGAGAAATTTCTTCCACAGCTTTTACTCCTCCAGTCCAGAGTCAACTCACTTCACTCCATATCATTCCGGATGACATGATTCAGACTGAGGCTCGGAAAGCTTGCAGAGAAAATTACACCGACCTCGTCACTGTGTACTCTGATAAAGAAAACACTAAACTGGCTGAACTGGTGATAAAGGCTGGTAACGTTTCTGGCTGGATCGGACTCTATCACAGTGATTTCAGTGAGAAATGGTCTAATGGTGATCCTGTAACATTCAGATATCTGACAGAGGATTGTGGGATATCAAGCTACTGTGCCATTCTGAAGGCTGATGGTTCATGGGAAAGTCTTCAGTGCACAGTGACTAAACATTTCATGTGCTATGAACAAGGTAACTCCAGGTGACTTCATTACAGTATAACTATGAAATATAAATATAATATAGATAAATAAGATAATAGACATTTTTATTTTCGCACTTTCCACAGAAGCTTCCTCACAGACTCGTAATTATCATCTAATCCTTGAGAATAAGACCTGGTATGAAGCTCAGCGTTACTGTAGACAGAGATACACTGACCTGGTCAGCATCAGAGATCAGCAGCACAATGAAGAGGTGATGATTAAAGGGTTAAACAGCATCACACCCTTCTGGATCGGCCTGCTGTGTGATGACTGGCAGTGGATTGATGGAGGAATCTCTGCCTACAGAAACTGGGAGAGCAATCATCCTCTACCACAAGGCAACTGTGCAGTAGTGAGAGGAGGGAGATGGTACTCACACCCATGCAGTAATCATCACTCTGCTTTGTGCTACTACAGTAAGTGTCGACTTCCTGAAGAGTAAAATCATCTCAGCAATCTTCTGTATGATGACTAGAACACAGCTGGTGTGAGTCTCTGTCTCTGATATCACTCTAAACAATCCTCCTCCTTTTGGTGTTTTGTGTCTCTATCAGATTACATCCATGTGAGTGAAGAGGCTCTGAGCTGGGAGAAAGCACTGGATTACTGTGATAAAGAGAACAGAGCTGGAATTCTGATCATCGATTCTCAAGCTGAACAGGAACAGTTAGAGTCTGAGCTCATGAGGAGACGTGTCCCTCCAGGGTCTCTGTGGGTGGGGCTTGGACCAAACCGTCTCTCTGAGCTGAAGGTGTCCTCTGGTCCGCTGACCTGCGAGGACATA